>NC_045994.1:10525840-10655840 GCF_010909765.2 Amblyraja radiata | reverse complement strand
AACGGTTAAATTGTTGAAGAGGGTAGCGGGGGGGTGTTGATAGGCAGATGGTTGGACAATGGTCAGAGACAAAAAAGCGGAAGGTGTGAGACTAAAGGATTGAAGAGTTGCAAAGCCAGAGGAAGGAATGTAGGGGATGGGGAAGAGAGGAATAGGTGTGAGTTCAGGTGGGGCACAGGGAGAGGAGAGTGTGGGCGAGAAAGGGGTGGAGGGAGTGATTGTGAAATTATTCATATTAAAAAGTGATCCATTCTTACGAAGAAGCATTTGTGGGATCATGCAATTTTCATTGTACTGCCTGTCCAGCAAGAATACATTTCTACAGATCTTTTCGCTCTTGTCTTAACCATTACTGCTCTTACAGTCAATGAATACTCCCCAGTCTAACCAGAGATGGCAGCATGGAACAGGTACTTAATTTTCAAATACAATTCAGCTGATTTACAATGAAAAAGCCATCTTGCACCTGCTTTGTCCAGAAGCTTGAAAATTGTGAGACCTTTGAAGGTTGGAGAACAAAAAAAGACCTTAGCACACACTGTGTTATTTAGGTGATATTTACATATGTGCTAATCGGTGACAATGGCTTCGACACGGCTAAATGTCCATTCTAAGTTACATTGAAAAAAAGGGGGAGAAACAGAGTTATAATAAAGAGGGAAAGACCTCCTTTGGTGAAATGCTGCCTTATTTATTACACATGTACTGGGTCAAAATTTTGATTTTATATTCTGAAATTAGTTTTATTTTACAGTGTGGTTCATCATAAAAACACGACGGATATGACTGAATGCAATGGCCAAAGAAGAGGAAAAAATGAATTAAATTCTCTAAGAGATTGCGCCAAACATATTTTTCCCACAGTAGAGATGTCCATTATGTGAAACAACATTCAAAGTTGCAAAAATGTAAGCTTTATTATCGGGTTTCCAGAAACTTAAAAGCAGACACTTATGCCCCTGTCCCACTTAGGAAACCTGAACAGAAACCTCTGGAGACTTTGCACCCCACCCAAGGTTTCCGTGCAGTTCCCGGAGGTTGCAGGTGGTTGCCGGAGGTTGCAGGTAGTGGAAGCAGGTAGGGAGACTGACAAAAACCTCCGGGAACCGCACGGAAACCTTGGGTGGGGCGCAAAGTCTCCAGAGGTTTCCGATCAGGTTTCCTAAGTGGGACAGGGGCATTACTGAAGAATCACCCATAAAGCAAAATGTTCTGATGTATAAGAGCAGAATTAGGCCATTCGGCCCATCAAGCCTACTCCACCATTCAATCATGGCTGATCTAATTTTTCCTCTCCTGCCTTGTCCCCATAACTCCTGACACCATCACTAATCGAGAGAGTGTAGAGAGTGAAAGAAACAGAGGGAGAAAATGGGTAAAAAATATTTTATTCCTCCTTTAACCAGATTTAACCCATCTGCAATTTTTTTCCACTGTTTACACGTCATTTGGGAGATGTATCTGCATAAACTATTCTCCACATCCACATTTTGCTGTATTCAGAGGCCGCTGGGTAGCATGAAAGGACCATGATTGTTTCTTGCAGTTTCATAAGTATTATCAAACTCCTGCCCTTCAGAGCTTTCTGCAACTGAGAAAAACCCTGTGCATTTTTACTACCATGCGGTGCTAGTAATTTTTACTTTCAATGATAAGCACTATTTTCCTGCAGGCAGTGATTAAAATTAAATTGAAAATACTGTAACTAATTAAAAATACACATTCTTTATGAATGTTGAAAAACTGATTGAAAACACATAACATTAAGAAGCAATTTAAAACATGAAAATAAGCAAAAATAAAACATTTACCATTGTCCCCCAAATCATAGGTTGTGATCCTCATTCTAATGAACGGGAAAATTAGTCTAATAACAGGGTGGTACAAGGCGCAACGGTAGATAAACTGCCTTATAATGCTATAGATCTGGGTTCGATCCTGACTAAGGGTGCTGTCCATATGGAGTTTGTACATTCTCCCCGTGACCTGCGTGGGTTTTCACCGAGATCTTCGGTTTCCTCCCGCACTCCAAAGACATACAAGATTGTAGGTTAATTGGCTTGGTGTAAATGTAAAATTGTCTCTGGTGTGTGTAGGGTAGCGTTAATGAGCTGGGATCGCTGGTCAGTGCGGACTCGATGGGCAGGGTCATTTCAAAATGAACGTGTCATCTGCAGGATCCAAAATAATAGATAGATAGACACAAAATGCTGGAGTAACTCAGTGGGACAGGCAGCATCCCTGAATAGAAGGAATGGGCGATGTTTCGGGTCGAGACCCTTCTTCAGACTGAGTCTGGGGAGGGGGAGATACAGAGATAAGGAAGTGTAAGGTATGAAAATGGGACAAAGGGGATGGAGATTAAGGAAAATGTAGAATAGATCATTGTTAGCTAGGAGAAGGTAACAACAAAGCAAATGAGATAAAATGTAAACGAGGACCATCAGACTGGTTGGAGAACTGGGAAGGGGGGGGGGGGTGATGGAGAGAGAGGGACTAGATAATTGGTTATTCTTCCACAAAAGCAACCATGTTCGTACTCGGAGTAGTCTGATCATGCGCTCTGCATGTGCAAGTGAAGCTGTCAGAAACAGAGTCTATTTCTGTCCTGGGCCCAACTTGATGCCAGTGCATAGGACCAACAACTTCCACGCATATGCACACCAGATGCGAAACCGGCAATCCAATCAATCCAGCAAGATAAGCATGGTTGACCAATGATTTAAATTCAATTACATAGCATCTAAAAATCCTGTACTACACAACAGTTTCTGGCCTGAGTTAACACTAATGAAGTTCAACGGCTTGAAAAGTTAATCGTTTCTCCCTCTGCTGATGATGTTCCACCTCACAATTCACAACATTGTCTTTCTTGTTCAAATACACTTCACCTGACCTTGAACTAATAGACATCCATATTGCCATCATGGTGGGAGATGGATGGCTGTGGAAAAAAGACGTTGAGTGATTTATCATCATTCTCACCAAGTTATGTCATTATGCACACAATTAACATTTCACTCATACAATATATTTGTTCCTATCAGGAGCTGAACTGCATGGTGAACACAAAATAGGTTTTCAACAAGTACAATCTTATTTTCATTGCCAGGAACAGCTTCTTACCCCGTTATCAGGCTTCTGATCAGTCGTTCCATAAGCTAGAAATTAGAATACTGTTCGATTCACTATCCCATTGATGACATTGGATTTTATCCAAGGAACGGATGCACCACAATGCATTTTCTATGTGCAACAAACTAGTATGAATGTCAGTGTTTTATGTTGTAGATAAGAATAGGAGGAAATTCAGGCTGAAAACAATTTATCTTAATATATAAAAACACAAAAACTATTAAGTGGTATCATCAATGGTATGGATAGGATCGTCAGAACCTAGTCTTAAAGTTAGCAGTTCATACCAAGAATATTGGAAACCTGAAATTCCCTTTTGCCCAACACTCACTGCCATAAGAAATGACCCCTCTCCACAATCATCACCCTCCCCCCCCTCTCCTCACTACCACCACCACAATATTGCTGGATTAATGGAGACAGAACAAGGATGGGTAAATGGCCATGGCGTTCAGATGTACAGCTGGTGTCTTCATGTTTTCAAACTGCACTGCGTGAAGCGTGGATGCTGGGCTCATCCGCCAGCATTAGTGCTAGATCACTGTGCTTGACTAAACATGAGATGACAAGTTTTAATTTGACTAGGGACACATTACAAATGCTACATTGGTCTGCACTCTGACCTCAAAGTAAATATGTGCGCAAAGATTAATGGACTGTGCAGTGCGATCTCTTTTATTTCAACATGACTCCATCTGAAGCATTCAGCTTTCAGCAACAGCAATATATGCTTGGTTAGACAGTCAACAAGAATACTCTCGGACAGCAAACCAGAGATGCTGCCTCATAGCTCAGAGACCCGGGTTCGATCCTGACTACAGGTACCGTTTGTACGGAGTTCTCCCTGTATCCGCGTGGGATTTCTCCGGTGCTCCTGTTTACTCCCACATTCCAAAGACATGCAGGTTTATAGGTAAATTGGCTCCTGTTAATTGCCCCTAGTGGGTAGGATGGGATAGCATCGAACTAATGCATGGCTGATCGCCTCGGTCTGCCTTAGGACCTGTTTTTAACGCTGTATCTCTAACCTACAAAATAAACAGAGAGTTTGGCACGATTTCTTTAACTGTTATGGTATTTTTCAGTGTTAAATGTTTTCAAACCGTGAAACCTTTGAAATAGTATTTTTTGAGCAAAATCAACATTAGGTCTTTTTACCTGCTTAAATTTTCAACTGAGAATGACAATGAATGTGTATATTATCTGGTGTTAGATCATTTGTCATTAGCATTTCAGTAGTATCTCAGTAGTACTTTCAGAATTACCAGTCATTCTAATTTCAACTGTTCAATAGTTTCAGATTTATTTACAGCAAGAAACAGTACCTAAAAAGTTAAAGCCCCATCAAAACACAGATTCTGCATTTATCAGATCTACAGAGAGCTGCTGAGAGCTCTTGACACAAACTTCTTGTCTCTCCTACTCAGTGGAAATGCCAAGTGTTAAACCCCTGTCCCACGGTACGAGTTCATTCCAAGATTTCTCCCGAGTTTGCCCTGATTCGAACTCGGAGATTTACGGTAATGGCCACTCGTCGGTACTCGGGGCTCTCGTGGACATTTTTCATCATGTTGAAAAATCTTCACGAGTCTTCCCGAGCTTACCTGCTGTTAGCGAGTCTTCCCGAGTACCTGCCGTTAGCGCTAAGAGACGTCCCCAAGCTCCGACGTACCCGCTACGTTCATTCTCCGTTCTTACCACGAGTTTGATTTTTTCTAAACTCGGGAGAGCTCTTGGATTGAACTCGTACCGTGGGACAGGGCTATTACTGTCAGTTTTAGAGACTAATAACAAGGCCTAACTGTTTCACCTTCACAGCAACAGCTAATTCCAGGTCGTTGTGTCACTTATTATGAAGTAATATTGGCCCATATGATGAAGGGGAACATTACTTGGCAGATTGAACTGCCGATTATCTTTGTCTGGGAATATGCAGTTGCTGCTGACTGCAACATCTGTCACTTTCGTCAGTTCCATTTAATTTTGCCGACTTAAAACTTTTCAATGTAATTATAATTTATGCAGCTAATCCTAATGTGTGCCAATTTGGCAAGGCTGCTGATTTTAGTTTACATCCAGCGTACACATTAACACTTGTCCCAAACTGCCCAGTCTCATATAAGTTGAGTTTAGATACAGCGCGAAAGCAGGCCTTTCGGCCCACCGAGTCCGTATCGACCAGCGATTCCCGCACAATAACACTAACCTACACGCACAATTGTCTGGGACAATTATAAATTTTGCAAAGCCAATTAGCCTACCAACTTGTAGGTCTCTGCAGTGTGGAAGGAAACTGGAGCACCTGGAGAAAACCCACGCAGGTCACGGGGAAAATGTACAAACTCCATACTGACAGCACCCGTAGTCAGGATTGAACCCGTGTCTCTGGCGTTGTAATGCAGCAACTTTACTGCTGCCCCTGTGGGGTGAAGGATAGAAGGTGAAGGATATGACATTTCTTTGTGCTCCATAGCACTGCTTTCAGAAATCAGAGGTTTAAGGGCCTGTCCCACTTGGGCTTCATTTGCACGTCATTTACACAACATCATTTGCGCGTCACGACGCACGACGCGTGCGTTGTGACGCGCACATGATGCGCGCATGGCATGCATTACGCGCAATGGTGCGTGGTGACGTAGGCAGTGGAATTGGGATTCACAAAATCACAAGTGGGACAGGCCCTTTACCTTAATTTCTGCTTGCCTGCATTACAACAGTTGTGTAAACAACTGTTGCGGGACAGATATTTTGGGATGTCCAAAAGTTTTGAAAATTGCTATAGTTATGAAAATTCTTCTATTTCTTTTGTATTTTTTTTATTGCAGCATGTTGATTTATTTAATTTTTCTAGATATTCTTTGAAAGCCTTTTTCCTTCCATTGTAGAAAGAAGAGTGAACCAGTGGAATAGGGAGAAGGTTATTCTTTAGCAGTCACGGTGCAGAAATTCCCCTGGGCTAACCTGTTAGATATCCTTGCACCACACCTAAATACATAACGCAAGCAATCATCTCTTTTTGCTCAGTTCCGGTCTAGCCAGGTTGGCACAGTGGTGGAGGGATAGAGTTGCAGCCCAGAGACCCCGGTTCAATCCTGATTACGGCTTTGTCCGTGACAGCTCAATGTGGAGGAAGAGCATTTAGAATGGGGCTGAGAACCTTGAGGCTATGCATTGTGAACGCACAGAAGCTGTGCAGATGCATCTGTAGAGGTTGACCACCTCTGATACTGCCCATCCACCTGCCCCATCAGCCACCTTCTGCCCCATCTACAGGAGAATCTGCAGCGGCCACATCAGCATCATTAGCCACCTCCATTTCCACAGATCCAGAGTGAAGCAACAAGAAGGAGGAGTTACTTTGCATTTCATTAATGTCTTCTTGAAAAACAATTAGACTATTTAACCTTTTCACCATGGTACAGTTGGAGGAAGTGATGGAGGACCAGGTCAGATGGAATGGAATGTTCAACAGTCAATGGACAAGGAAAACAGTAATGAGTTTAAACATCTCATTAACTGGGTGACCAACTCCATTAGCAACTGTCCTAGTATTTCATCTTAGGTCATTGTGGTAGCATTTGACCTTGGCTTTATAATTAGAATGCAACCAATCTCACCAGAAAATACTGTTGGAAATTTGGGTCCACACCAAGTATGATTCACCATCATTCTACTTTTAAAAGATACACATTTATCCTTTACTCCCTGACATTTGGAGGGGAGAGGACTGTGGTGTGTGAACCACAGCTTGTTGACTCTGTCAACTGAGGTGACACAGAGCTTGAAATGATATAAACGTTATCTTCGGTGAGAAACGTATAACGTTAGGAGTGAAAGGGAAAACAAGAATAACTCAAAAAGTGTGATGTGGAATCATCGAGGATGTGTAAAATCTGATCTTCACAGCACAGAAGGTCAGACCTACAGGGGAGTTAGAGATGAGAATATTACTATTATTGTAAATATCAATAAATGTCAATAAGACACAGAAAGCCTAAACTAAATTGCTGGGTGTGATGGGTGCATTTTATTAGAACTGTCAACATGATATAATTGGTATTCAGGCCATAATACATGTCCAGGAGATTTGTGGTAAATAAACAGTATTGTTGACTTGCCTTTACCACACATTGATCATCAGTGATGGGAACTATTGCTGCTGCACTCCATCATATTACAGTCTCAAATTACTGCCTTCCTATTGCCACTCTGGGAATTGGGGTTTGTTCCAGTTTTGTTGACCAATTTTAATCTTACATTCCCCACTTTGTATGAGACACAAAGAAACCTAATGCTGGGAATGTGTTGTAACCCTCTCACTGCTGCTCCTCGCAAATGCCTTTCTTCTTGCTGCATTCCATGCCACCTCCTGTGACGTTGAATGTCTAGTTTCAGTTTAGAGATATAGCGTGGAAACAGGCCCCTTCGGCCCACCAAGTCCACACCGACCCCGCGCACTATCCTACACGCACTTGGGTCAATTTACAAGTATACCAAGCCAATTAGCCGACAAACCTGTACGTCTTTGGAGTGTGGGAGGAAACCGGAGCTTCGGAAAAAACCCCACGACGGTCAGAGAGAACGTGCAAACGTCGTAGGGACAAGTGCCCATAGTCAGGATCGAACCCGAGTCTCTGGCGCTGTAAGGCAGCAACTCTACCGCTGCGCCACCGTGCTGCCCCAAATGTTGTTGGGGTACAGATTTAAGGCCAAGGTAGCTTCCCACTGTACGAGCTAATTCAAGAGTTCTCCCGAGTTTCCTCTGATTCGAACTCAGAGAATTACGGTAAGAGCCGCTCGTAGGGACTCGGGGCTCTCGTGGACATTTTTCAACATGTTGAAAAATCTTCACGAGTCTTCCCAAGCTTACCGCATTTCCCGAGTACCTGCCGTTAGCGTTACGAGCCGCTAAGAGACATCCCGAGCTCCGACGTACCCGCAATGTACATTCTACGTGCTTATCGCGAGTTTGATTTTTTTTTAAACTCGGGAGAGCTCTGGAATTAGCTTGTTCAGTGGGACAGCCCCTTAAGGCATACTTACAAATAGTGTGCTCTTATTATATTCCCTTTTCGCTGTGTTGAGTGAAGGCAACTAATACTTGTATTTTTTTTGGTGTTGATTTGGCGTATTATTCCCACGTGTATTGAGATACGGTGAAAAACTTTTATTTGCATTCCATCAAATTATCACACTCACGTTTTCAGTGTGGACTTGAACCCACAATTCAGGGACAACTGAATGATAGTAGACACACCATTCAGAAACTAGGAATAATTAGAAAGGGAAGTGGAATATTGGCCTTATTTACAAATGTGATGAGGTCCAAAAGTAGCAAGGTTTTGATACAACTATGTAGTGGTAGTCAAGCAACAATTGGAATCCTGGAAAAAGACACAAAGTGCTGTCATAACTCAGCGGGTCAGGCAACATCTCTGGAGGACATAGATAAGTGACGTTTCGGGTCTGGACTCTTCGTCAAATTTGAAGAAGGGTGCCAACCTGAAATGTCACCTCTCCATGTCCTCCAAGGATGCTACCTGACCTGCTGAGTTACTCCAGGACCATGTGACATTTTTTGCAACCCAGCATCTGCAGTTTCGTGTTTCTACTCGCTAGAATTTAGAAGATTGAGGGGGGATCTTATAGAAACTTACAAAATTCTTAAGCGGTTGGACAGGATAGATGCAGGAAGATTGTTCCCGATGTTGGGGAAGTCCAGAACAAGGGGTCACAGTTTAAGGATAAGGAGGAAGTCTTTTAGCACATAGAAACATAGAAACATAGAAAATAGGTGCAGGAGTAGGCCATTCGGCCCTTCGAGCCTGCACCGCCATTCAATATGATCATGGCTGATCATCCAACTCAGTATCCCATACCTGCCTTCTCTCCATACCCCCTGATCCCTTTAGCCACAAGGGCCACATCTAACTCCCTCTTAAATATAGCCAATGAACTGGCCTTAACTACCTTCTGTGGCAGATAATCCCACAGATTCACCACTCTCTGTGCAAAAAAAGGACCGAGATGAGAAAAACATTTTTCACACAGAGAGTGGTGAATCTCTGGAATTCTCTGCCACAGAAGGTAGTTGAGGCCAGTTCATTGGCTATATTTAAGAGGGAGTTAGATGTGGCCCTTGTGGCTAAAGGTACCAGGGGGTATGGAGAGAAGGCAGGTACAGGAGTTGGATGATCAGCCATGATCATATTGAATGGCAGTGCAGGCTCGAAGGGCCAAATGGCCTACTCCTGCACCTATTTTCTATGTTTCTATGTCTATGTTTCTACAATCGGAATACTCGGTACAGTTTTGTTTTATTTTTAACTTAAGGGAAATTGCTACTTGCTCTGGAGCCAGAATGGAGATCAACTTCTAGTTTATGCTGAAGGGGTTGTCATGAGGATAGGTTGAGCGGGTTGGGCATGAACTCATTCAAATTTAGAATGAAAGGTGATTGTAACAAGATTCTGAGTCAACTTACTGTGGTGGTTGCTGCGAGGATATTTCTATCGGGGAATCTAAAACAGTTTGTATAACTTAAGAGTACAGTTTCAAAGTAAGCAGGCAGACATGCACAGTGAATAGGAGGAGGTTCTTGCCCCAGAGGTTTGTGTGTTTTTGGAATTTGTGCAGGAGTGATTATATATTCACATCAAGATCGATTTTTGCTCCATGGAATGATGAGGGTTTGGAGGGAGCACTGTGGAGACTGAAAAACAAGACAAAAGATAAATCATCCATTAACTGCTTGAATGGCAGAGCAGGGTTGAGAATCTGTGCAAGCTGTGCAGCCTTTATCTTCTGCTACTTCTTGCATTCTTATGTTCCAATCCTATTCTCCCTTTAGCAACGCATATTTCACTAGAATGACTCAGTGCAAATACATACCTGGTCCAAATGTACAGGACATGTTTTGTTGGTCTGAGTCACCACAGACTCCAATGACGTGCTGTAAATGTCAGCATGACCTCTAGCAATTCATTGAGGAAGCTCAAAGCCTGAAACTTCTCAAAATGATTTGACAACCTACTAAGCTCTATGCTTAGCTGTGATCTTTCAAGGCTGTGTGCTCAGACCCCTGTTCTAATCTTGTGTGACCAGACACGTCCAACAGCATCTAGACATTTGCCAATGATACCACCATTAGATGACAAGTCAGAGTATATGAGGAAGATTGAAAATTTGATTGAAACGTGTCAGAACAACCTTCAAACCATTAAAATTGGTGTAATTTGGCTGAGGAAAGGTCTTGACCCAAAACATCACCCTTTCCTGCTATCCAGAGATGCTGCCTGTCCCTCAGAGTTACTCCAGCATTTTGTCTCTATCTTCGGTTTAAACCAGCGTCTGCAGTTCCTTCCTACACATAGTCATTTTTTAAACCTTTTGTTTAAATAAGGTTAAATAACTCAAACACTTAAAAACCGCTGAGTTTCTCCAGCATTTTTGTGTACCGTTGATAAGTTCATGTTCATGTGATAGGAGCAGAATTAGGCCATTTGGACAATCAAGTCTACTCCACCATTCAATCACGGCTGATCTATCTTTCCCTCTTAACCGTTTTCACCTGCCTTCTCCCCATAACCCTTGACACCCATACCAATCAGGAATCTATCCATCTCTGCCTTAAAAATGTCCATTGACTTGGACACCACAGCAATGAATTCCACAGATTTACCACCCTCTGACTGAAGAAATTCCTCCTCATCTCCTTTCTAAAGGAACGTCCTTTAATTCTGAGGCTATGACCTCTGGTCCTAGAATTTCCTACTCGTGGAAACATCCTCTCCACATCCACTCTATCCAGGCCTTTCACTATTCGAGATCAACGGAGAGATCTTCGTATTCAGGTCCATAGTTCCCTGAAAGTGGCAATTTCTCATTCTTTTCATGGGTTTGTTTGAATAACCTTGTGAAGGAGTGAATTATCTGATCTGAACAGTGGACTGGCAGCTCCAGTTGGTGTTAGCCTTCAGCAGATAAAAGACATGTTCTCATTCCAACCCAATCATTTTTGATCCAACCTCTGGCCAATGCATAGAGATGCTAGTTGAACAGAATTACTCCAACATTCAGCATGAAACAGGCTTTGCATTTTCACTGTTTAAGCACATGGAATGGACTAATGGGGGAATTTCCACACCAATAGAACAATAATCTAATGCAAATTACCTCTGGTGGGAGATAGATAGACAAGAAAAGTAGAAAGAGACATTATCCTCAATGAAGACAGATATCACCCTGTCAAAGTAACAATAACAATGAGACTTTTATTAACTTTGGCACAACAGGACATTTAATTCCCTGTACCACATTCAAAGCGCTCGGCTGATATGTGACCCTGAGGGCTAAAGTAGGGAAAGATTTCACATTACCATGGTCAATTGCATCTTCTTTGAAGCACACAGCGAATTTGTTCCCAAATAGTCATCAAATCAGTACACGGAGCATTACGGGATTCACTGCCTCTGTGAGTCGCAGAGTCAGTGGCATGGATCTAAGGTGACTGAACAAAGGGAACAGGTGGAGGAACTGAGGATGATATGCAGCAAAAAAAAAATGCAATTATAAACCTTGCAGAGATTTGCTCAAACAAATGGTCATTGGGTCAAAGGAGTTAAAGGAAACTTGGTTGAAAGGGATACAAAATGAATGCACGGAGTTTATGAAGGCACCAGGCTGCTAAAACTGCATTCCATAATGAAGCAATAAATATGATTTAATAGGAACCTGAGGAGTAACCTTTTCATACAAAGGGCAGTAGGTGTATGGAAGGAGCTGCTGGAGGAGGTAGTTGAGGCAGTTACTATTGCAATGTTTAAGAAATATTAGAAAAGTACATGGATAGGACAGATTTAGAGGAATATGGGCCATATGCAGGACTAGTGTAGGTGGAACATGTTGGCCAGTGTGGGCAAGTTGAGCCTAAGGGGCAGTTTCCCCACTGAAAAACACAAAAAATGCAAAAACAAAACACTAACTAATGGAAAGATGCTCAAGGGATACAATTCCAAGTAATGGACCAAAGGTCCTGTCCCACTGAGGTGATTTTTTTAGGTGACTGCCGGCGACTATCATAGTCGTAGCAGGTCTCCGAGAAAACGGTGACTGGACCTCCCCTACGACAATGTCTACGACAAGCTACAACAACCTACCAGCTAGTCTACGTCAAGCTACCAACAACCGGCGACCCATTAGGACGTCCACCCACGACCACACCTATGCCAACCCACGACCACACAGGCGACAACTGAAGTCAACCTGCGCCCACCAGCGACAAGCTACGACCCTGTCGGCGACAACTGAAGACAGCTTAGTCGCTGCTACCTGTCGCCGGTTAACGTAGGTTGACGTAGGAAGTTGCTAATGCAATTCACCGAAGTCAGCACCGGCGACAACTTACGTCACCTGGTGACAACCTACTACAGCACCTACGTCAGGAAAAGTCAAGCTATGCTCATTGACGTCAACCCATTGTTGCCGAAAAATTTTCTCCCCATATCCTTTGATGCCATTAGCCCTAAGGCCTATATCTAACTCTCTCTTGAAAGCATCCAGTGAATTGGCCTCTACTGCCTTCTGTGGCAGAGAATTCCACAGATTCACAACTCTGGATGAAAATGTTTTTCCTCATCTCAGTCCTAAATGACCTACCCCTTATTATTAAACTGTGACCCCTGGTTCTGAACTCCCCTAATATGGGGATAATTTTTCCTGCATCTAGCCAATATGGGGATCATTTTTCCTGCATTTTCCTGCATTTTTCCTGTACAATCCCTTAAGAATGTTATATGTTTCTGTAAGATCCCCTCTCATACTTCTAAATTCCAGTGAATTTAAGCCTAGTCAATAATATATTTGTGTAGTAGAATATAGTTTAATGCAATCTATATGATGTTTCGCACACACAGCACGTGACAGGTGGATAATTGTGCATCGATTCTGCTTCTAAGCTTATTTTACTTCGGAGTCACGTGAGTGACTACGTGAAGAACCGCGCCAGGACGCATGCGTGTCATATCGCTACACGCATTGCAACGAGTCACAGCAGGGGGAACGACGTTCCCTTAGCGGCAGAATTTGAAAGCCGGGAACAGCAGGTAAGGAGACACTGCGTTCCTCCCACTTACCTCACAGGTGGAGACATGGACCAGATCCACGAAGGCTGCGAGAAAGCTGGCGGGGGAGAACCGCGGAGTTGCGGGCAGCCGGCAGCAGCAGCCAACGGCACGCCAATTCCCCGAAATGGGAACAGCTGTGCCCGACTTCGCTCCCGCACCGGCCACGGCCGGGCGGTAGAGCGAAGCAAAAAACTAACAGAGTCGTTGACTCCGATGAGTCCGACTCTGAATAGCCGCGAGCGGCCAGTGCCCGTGAGCATTGGGGCCGGTTGGAGCGGCTTCAGGAGCAGCCGCGAGCGGCCAGTGCCCGTGCGCATTGGAGCTGGTTGGAGCGGCTGGGAGCGGGAACAAAAGCAGCCGCGACGGCCAGTGCCCGTGAGCATTGGAGCCGGTTGGAGCGGCTGCAGGATCAGGAACAGCCGCGAGCGGCCAGTGCCCGTGAGCATTGGGGCCGGTTGGAGCGGCTGGGGAAAGAGGAGCAGCCGCGAGTGGCCTATGCCCGAGAGCATAAGAGCCAGTTGGAGCGGCTGCTGGAGGAAATACTCCAAGTGGCAGGCTCCGGGAGATGGAGGCTAGCCACAGTGGGCAGTTAGTAAGCCCCACAGCGGTACCTCTTGTGGGGCTGCACAGTGTTTCTCCCTCATCAGAGGGGAGCACGGAGGGTCAATTCTGGGCTGACCCTGAAGAGGGGAGTGATCAACATACCCCTAGTATGCCTGGGGTGAAAGAAAACATGTTGGATATGGTGTCCCAGTTTATCCAACCCGACCAAACTGGCCTAAACCTGGAGTCGAAAATAGCGGTAAGCATTGACTACATGTCTTTTAACCAACTACAGGGACAGGCATTATCGGACACCACGGCACGACACTTACCACCAGGGAACTGTAAGTCGCTATGTTCCCAGTGTCAACCAGTGCATCTGGAAACATGTCGGGGCATCAATTAGAACCAGGGACTTAAAAATACAGAAAGTCCTAAAAGTCCTAACAGCAGGAATTACGGCTTTTGCCCGCACATTGAATGAGCAAAACATGACCCTAGACCACCAAGATGCACTGGCTTTACTCTGCAACTCACAATACGAGTTAAACAATATTAGGAAAGGTGCTATCCAACCGGCTTTAGACCCCAAATTTGCAGGCCTCTGCAAACCTGGAACCTCCAAACCATCAATACTACTATTTGGAGGGGATTTATCAAAACAAGTCAAAGAACTTGACGAAGAGGCGAAAACCCTGGGGCTCATAAAAGCAGCATCCAAAACCTACTACGGCCAAAAACATCACCCCTACGCACCCACCAGTCGGCCAAGACAAACTGGAGAAAGCGCAAAACCAGGAACACCCAACATCGGTCTTTTTTAGGCCATGGCCCAGACCGACCTTCCTGGAAAATGCGCAAGCCCTCAACACCAACCCAACTACAGACCCAGACAACGGCGCCTCAACGTCCACGGAGGATGCCGAAGAAGTAACATACCTCCCACTGGTAACCATGGAGGTAGGTGGGTCTGGTTCCTTAAGAATTAAAGGGAGCATGGAAGTTGGTGGGAGATTACGATATTATTTGGATGCATGGAATAAGTTAACTACCGACACTTATATTCTAAGCAGTATCCAGGGTTATACCATAGAATTTATACAAAAACATAACCCTCCAGTTCAGCATGTACCGAACCGAATGTTCGTGCTCACAGGCATAGAGAAAATCTAAAGCACATGCTGAATTACAGCGGCTATATACAAAAGGAGTAATTGAGAAAACCCAACACGAATCACAGGAATTCGTGTCCAACATCTTTATAAAAAACAAGAAAGATGGTGGTTGCCGCATCATCATCGATTTAACTACTTTGAATACCTTTGTACAATATATTCATTTCAAGATGGAAACCTTTGTTACTGCTAAACAATTGATTTCCGAAGGCTACTACATGGCAAGCATCGATTTAAAAGATGCTTACTATACAGTAGATAGATAGATAGATAGATAGATAGATAGATAAATACTTTATTAATCCCCTTATTCAGGGGAAATTCTGATGTCCATGCAGCACACTAATAAAAATACAACACAGTATTCATAAAGAAATTCAACACCAAAACATCCCCCCACAGTGATTCCCACTGTGGGGGAAGGCACAAAGTCCAGTCCCCATCCTCTTGTCCACCCATAGTCGGGCCTATTGAGGCCTCCACAGTCGCCGCCACGGCGCCCGATGTTCTCGCCGGGTGATGGTACTCCGGCGTCAGGAGAACCCTCAGCAGCTTGGGGTGCCAGGAACGGCCGCCTTCCCACCGGAGCCTGCGGCTTCCAAGCCAACAGACCACGCCAGACGGAGCTCCGCACACTGGTGATCTCGGCGAGTACCCACAAGAGGTGACCACAGATGTTATTTAAAATTCAACTGGATGGGTCAGCGCTGGCAATACAGGGCACTACCTAATGGCCTAACATCAGCCCCAGGCTGTTCACAAAAATTTGAAACCAGCCCTAGCGTTACTGCGGAAACAAAAACTCATGGTAATGGCATATCTAGATGACATACTTATTGTTGGCAAAACTTTGGAATTGGCTAAACAAGCGGTAACAGCCACAAAACAATTGTTTGGAAAACTGGGGTTTATCATCCATCCAGTTCAGTCTAAATTAACGCCTTCAACAAAAATGGATTATGTGGGGTTCACCATTAACTCAGTTCTCATGTCAGTGACTTTGCTGAAAGAAAAGGTTACAGCCTTAATAGAGGCTTGTAGCGAAATCATTGACATCACCAAACCATCCATTAGACTGGTAGCTAGAATAATTGGGACGATAGTGGCTGCATTTCCAGCCACACAATTCGGACCTTTATACTATCTAAATTTACAGGGAGCAAAAATAAGAGCACTCAAACTTAATGGTGGCCATTTTGACAGACCAATGAAGCTACCAACAGAGGCCATAATGGAACTAAAATGGTGGGAACATAACGTCAGGTATTGTTCCAATCCAATAATTATCAGCAACCCGTCTATGGTACTACAAACTGATGCCAGTGCACTTGGTTGGGGTGCTACCAATTCCATCTCCAGCTGTGGAGGGAGATGGAATGCACAGGAGGCATCATTATTACAAACACTGGGCATAAACTACCTGGAAATGTTAAGTGCATTCCATTGCCTTAAGTCATATTGTTCTGGGTTAAATCACCAGCATGTTAGACTACAAATTGACAACACCACCGTGGTAGCATATATCAACCATATGGGTGGAAACAAATCGACATCATGTGACAATCTGGCCAACACAATTTGGCAATGGTGTATCCAGAGAGATATTTGAATATCAGCTACCTACTTACCAGGTAAACTAAATTTAGTGGCAGACACCAGGTCACGCAAATTCAATGAAAACACTGAATGGATGTTGGATAAAAATGTATTTGCTGAAATTACAGCATGGTATGGAACACCAGATATCGATCTTTTCGCATCCAGGCTCAATCACCAGTTATCAAATTATGTTTCATGGGAACCAGACCTGGGGCAGCGGCAACAGATGCATTTTCGCTGCATTGGGGGAAATTGTTTATTTATGCATTCCCTCCTTTCTGCCTCATCAGTCGGGTATTAAGGAAAATACAGCACGACTCTGCGTCTGGTATTTTGATAGTACCCGATTGGCCTACTCAACCATGGTTCCCGGTGATACTAGACATGGTATTAGAACCATGCATCACCATCCATCATAGACCTAATTTACTGGTCCATCCGGTAACAAAGGAAAGATCACCCACAGATCTATGAACATCCCGTCTGTTCTGGAATTCTTGGCAAGCCTCCAATACGATGAGAGGCTCAGTCATAGTGCCATCAACTGCGCCAGAAGTGCTCTGTCAACATACCTGTGGCAAGGAACAGAGCGGCATTCTGTTGAGACACACCCTGGTAACCAAACTCATGAGGGGCATTTTAATGTTAATCCCCCAAGAACCAGATACTCCCAAATATGGGATGTGAGCATTGTACTGACCATGTTAAGAAACTGGTCTCCAGCTACAGCTCTGTCCCTACAGAAACTGACTATGAAAACAGTCATGCTGATGGCCTTGGTCATGGCACAAAGGGTCCAGTCTCTACAGAACCTAAGGCTGGACAACATGACTATTTCATCTGGAAATTTAACTTTTCACATCAATGAATTAGTCAAACAGAACTGACAGGGGTCAGCAGGCCTAAAAACAGAATTCAGGGCCTACCCGACAGATGATCGTCTCTGTATTGTAACACACTTACTATTATATATGGAGTATACTAAGATCATCAGAGGGAAAGAAATGTCACTTTAATCAGCTACAAACAGCCACTCAAAACAGTGACAGTCCAGACCATCTCTAGATGGATAAAACAGGTCCTAATAAGGCTGGAGTAGACACTAGCATTTTAAATCTCACTCCACCAGGGCTGCCGCTACATCGGCAGCTATGAAGTTGGATGTTCCTATGGACCAAATCCTCAAGACAGCAGGATGGTCAACGGAGAAAACTTTCCAATGATTTATAACAAACCAGTCGTTAAACCTGGAACATTTGCAGAAACAATTTTAAGTTCTGTAATATAATTTACCCCATAAATATGGGCTATAATTTGGTGTTAATATATTTATCGTTGGGGTTTCAATATCGTATTGATGTCTAATGATGTTAACACTATTCTCCCCATAATCAAGGCAGATGTGATGCATGGACTCGTTTCCACGGCATGAAATCACAGAGCTTTAAAATCTTCACGTAGTCACTCACGTGACTCCGAAGTAAAATAGTAAGATTAAACGAGAACTTACCAGTTTGAAGTTTGATCGTTACTTTATGAGGAGTAACGTTGAGGGATTACGTGCCCTCCGCTCCCACCCTTGATCATATACTCAACTGGTATCTCTTCTCTAATCTTACTATATTTAGTCATTACAGTTATCTGTGATTTCACACCGCTGCTTTGAAGAATGACACGCATGCGTCCTGGCGGGGTTCTTCACGTAATCCCTCAACGTTACTCCTCATAAAATAACGATCAAACTTCAAACTGGTAAGTTCTCGTTTAATCTTACTATTAACATACACACTTCACTCATCCTCATGTAGATAAACTCCTGTCAGTACTTTTTCTTGCTGCTTGTTCTTTAGCGAGGAGTGGTGATAACTAAAGCCTTGTCAGTAAAGCAACAGACTTCCCCCTCAACATCTGCATCGCTTTACTTTACAGCTCAGGTTACTGTGGTGTCAAACTAGGATGACAGATGTCACGATGCACGATGCCAACAAAAAGAAATACTCATTTGGATCCAGCGTGCTTGGCTTGAGATGGAGATGAGGCAATCATTTCCGAGACGACTGTGCGGTGCACCGTGTTGCCTGCTATTACCTTTATAGTTTTATAGTTCTTATGCCCTGAAGATGTTTGAGCGTTTAAGAGGTGCAACACAAGTTCACTCAGGGAATATAAATGAGCATTGAAAACAAAGGACTCAGGACTGAAATCCAAGTATCCAAAGTCATGAAAGGATCTGACAGGGCATGAAAGGAGGAGAAGGCTCACTTGTGTGGAGTACCTTGTTGCACTAACAGGGGCCCATGATGTGTGATAATCAAAGAATAATTTTCAAATGCCAGCAATTTTATAGTGTCAAAAAACACAGAGGCAAAACGGCATAAAGCTCGACAAAGTGCAAGTGAAAGCAACTTCAGTAAACCTGACTTGAGTGGTGTTACTTGAAGGATTCGTAACCAACCATCAGGACACCTGGTAAATTCCTTGATCTTTTTTGAATAGTGTCTGGAATCTTTTATGTCCCCAGAACAGGTACGTGGGACATCGGTTTAAAGTCTCTTCAGAAAGATGACACCTGAAGCAGTGCTGAAATCCCTCAAGGCAGCTCTGAAGTGTCAGTCTAGATTATGTGTCCATGCCTGTAATGCAATTTGGTCTTGGTATTCTGATATGTATCAAATGCTGCCAGTGATGTAAAAGTAGTTTAACGATTGATGTATGAGCATTATATCTTTGGCACAAAGAGTTGGAGTAACTCAGCGGGTCAGGCAGCATCCCCGGAGAACATGGATTGGCGACGTTTCAGTTTGAGACCCTTTCTCATCCAAGGATCCCGACCCGAATTGTCACCATGTTCCATGTTCTCCAGAGATGCTGCCTCACCCAATAGACAATAGACAATAGGTGCAGGAGTAGGCCATTCGGCCCTTCATGCCAGCACCGCCATTCACTGTGATCATGGCTGATCATCCACATTCAGTACCCCATTCCAGTCTCACCATATCCCTTGACTCCGCTATCTTTAAGAGGTCTATCTAACTCTCTCTTGAAAGCCATCCAGATAATTGGCCTCCACTGCCTTCTGAGGCAGAGAATTCCAGAGATTCACAACTCTCTGGGTGAAAATGCTTTTCCTCATCTCCGTTCTAAATGGCCTACCCCTTATTCTTAAACTGTGGTCCTTGGTTCCGGATTCCCCCATCATCGGGAACAATTTTAACTCCTGATGCAACTTGCACGCTATATCCAGGCCTGTAGATAACTCCCATAATGGTCTTTTTTTACCCTTATCATTCCTCAGTCCTATCCATACTGACTCTACATCTCCTGATTCTATGTCACCCCTCGCAAGGGACTGAATTTCATTCCTCACCAACAGAGCTACTCCACCCCCTCTGCCCACCTGCCTGTCTTTTTGAGAGGACGTATACCCCTGAATATTCAGTTCCCAGACCTGGTTCTCTGCAGCCATGTCTCTGTGATTCCCACAACATCATACTTGCCAATTTCTAACTGAGCCACAAGCTCATCCACTTTATTTCTTATACTTTGTGCATTCATATATAATACTTTTAATCTATTACTCCCCTCGCCCTTCACATCGATTCCTAACCCGCTGAGTTACTCCAGCAATTTGTGGCTCTTTTTGTAAACCGGCATCTGCAGGACCTTGTTTCTCCATAGCATTGGCGGTTGGGAGAATTTCTTCCAGCAAAGGATTCAAGCAAATGAATGATAGGAGTACTTTTTAATGCATTTGTCATGGAACATGGTCTTACTGGCAATACCATGGTTTATTGTCCTTCCCTAATAGCTCGTGAACTGAGGAGCAGTTGAGAGTTAATGATGTGAATGTGTCTGGCCACACATCTAGGCCGGACTGGGTAAGGATGATCGATTTCCTCCCCTGAACGACACCAATGAACCAGATGGGTTTTTATGACAATCTGGTGGTTTTGTGGATACTGTTACAGAGACTAGCTTTTTTTCTTCAAAATTCCAGATGCATTTAATTACATGAATTTAAATTCCCCTGCTGCCATCGTGGGATTCAAACTCATGTTTCTGGGTCAATGGTCCAGAACCCTGGCTATTGGTGCTGTGATACATGCTAATTACATCACCATTAAAAGTAACGTTCCTGACCTCAAAATGCCCCAAAGCATTATATACTTCATGTTGAACGGTTACGGCTTTGTAAGAAACGCAGCATACAAGTGCAATTTTGTCCGACAAAAGTAATGATCATTGAGGTGAATCAGTCTACACTGAGATAGGAATTTAATAAAAGCATACAGTACGCTTGCCTTCATCAGTGGAGGCATTGAGTTTCAGTGTCAGAAGGTGATGTTGCAGATTTCTAGAAGTTTGGTTCGGCTACATGTGTATTGTGTGTGGTTCTGGTCCCTCATTGCAGGAAGGATATAAAGGCTTTGGAGAGGGTGGAAAAAAGGTTTACCAGAATGCTGGCTGGGACCCTTTTTTGAAGAATGGTTCCAACCCATCCTTTTTCTCCAGAGTTGATGCCTGACCCGCTGAGTTATCCCAGCACTTTGTGTCTATCTTCTTTACCAGAATAATGTCTGGATTTCGAGGGTATTTACATAAAAAGCTGAAAGGTTGGAAAACCCTTGTGTGACTTCCTCTGGCGTGTCGGAGGCTGGTTTATATAATAATGGGTCATAGATATGATAGACTGTCAGAATCATTTTCCAAGGTTGGAAATATCAAGACCAGCAAGCAGAGTTTTATGGCATGAGGGGCAAAGTGTATAGGACTTTTGGGGCGTTGTTTTTCACACAGAGAGGGGTGGGTGTCTGAAACATGATTCCGGGGGCATGGGGGTGGGGGGTGGAGGGGGGAGATAGGAGAGTGGCATTCACCACGACACTTTTGGAAGGCACATAGATATGCAGGGAATAGCGGGATATGAATCACAAGCAGGCAGAGGAGATTAGTCTTGGCACCATTTTTGGCACAGACATTGTGGACCGAAGGGATTGTTCCTGTGCAGTACTGTTCCATGTTCTGTAAACACTTGGATATAATATACATCAAGTAGCAGTGTGCGATGGCACCAGAGCTTGCTTGTGTGACAAATTTCTGTCATTCTTTGCAAAATATCTTTGTACAATTATCACTGCCTGCCTTGTTTACATCTGTAATAAGAGTTTCTCACAATGAACCATTCTCAATGAAGACTGGGATTTAATAAAGTTACATCATTGAATCAATATCTTATTATCATATAATACAATTCCTATGTATGGGCGAGACCAAGCACAAGGTCGGCAATCGTTTCGCTGAACACCTCCGCTCAGTCCGCCTCAACCTATCTGATGTCCCAGTTGCTAAACACTTTAACTCCCCCTCCCATTCCCACACTGACCTTTCTGTCCTGGGCCTTCTCCATTGTCAGAGTGAGGCCCAGCGCAAATTGGAGGAACAGCACCTCATATTTTGCTTGGGTAGCTTACACCCCAGTGGTATGAACATTGACTTCTCTAACTTCAAGTAGCCCTTGCTTTCCCTCTCTCTCCATCGCCTCCCCCTTCCCAGTTCTCCGACCAGTTTTACTGTCTCCGACCACATTTTATCTCTGCTTTGTTCTTACCTTCTCCAGCTAACAATGGTCTATTCTACATTTTCCTTGATCTCCATTCTCATTGACCACTTTTCACACTTTTGTTTTCTCAGAGTTGATGTGAAATTGGGTGTGAGGGACTGCATTCTACACTGGGGGTGTATGAATGGTTGGTCAAGGAATGGACAGATTGGCAAGCACAGAAGCTGAACATTTATTCAATTCATTCATTGATCAGTCATTGATAATGACTCGTAAGGTCATTATTTAATTATCCACTCTTAATCACCTCTAAACCGGAAAGTTAGCTGAGTCCATTAATAGGATAGTGTATAAGAAGGAACTTTACTGCAATAATAATAATAATAATGGATGGGATTTATATAGCGCCTTTCTAGAATACTCAAGGCGCTTTACATCGCATTATTCATTCACTCCTCAGTCACACTCGGTGGTGGTGAGCTACTTCTGTAGCCACAGCTGCCCTGGGGCAGACTGACGGAAGCGTGGCTGCCAATCTGCGCCTACGGCCCCTCCGACCACCACCAATCACTCACACACATTCACACACAGGCAAAGGTGGGTGAAGTGTCTTGCCCAAGGACACAACGACAGTATGCACTCCAAGCGGGATTCGATGGAACTTTAGATGCTGGTATACACCAAAGATGGACAAAAAGCTGGAGTACGTCAGCGGGTCAGGCAGCATCTCTGGAGAAAAGGAATAGGTGACATTTCGGGTCAAGACCCTTCTTCAGACTGAGAGGCAGGGGAGAGGGGAACACGAGATATGAAAAGGTACATAGAACAAATGCTTACATGCTGCAGCACAACAGAATATGTAAACATAGTACATCAGGCAGCATCCGCAGAAAAGGTAATAGTTTTAACTCCTCAGGTTGAAGATCCTTCTCGAACTGGGGTGTTATTTCTGTGGAAAGATGGACACAAAGTGCTGGAGTTAATCAGCAGGTCAGGCAGCATCCCTGGAGAACTTAGATAGGTGATGTTTCAGGTCAGGAACCTTTTCCATGTCTGAAGAAGGGTCCCGACCTGAAATGCCACTTACTCATGTTCTCCAGGCAAGATGCCTGACTAACTGAGTTACTCCAGCGCTCTGTGTCTTTTTCTTGCAAATCCGGCAGCTGCAGTTCCTTGTTTGTTCACTTGCTGTGGACGCTGCCTGCATCGCCTGCAACGTTTCAACTGCATGTTCTGTTCGTTTTTCCACTAATTTAGCTGCAAAAATGTAAAGGACATCTATTTTGTTGATGAGACGGATAACATTTTGGAAACTGGCAAGAGATAATTTTGTGCCAAATGAGTTAATCTCCCGCTCACACTGTCAGTGGAGACCGATCTATAAAGTCACAAGTGATCTTAAAAACGACCACTTTAACAGTAAGATAAAGTGAGCTGCTGAACACAAGTTTCAGGCAGCTATTGGTCATTCTGAAGATTTATTGTTTTGTTTAACACCTCATTGTTTTCCATGATAGTCTGCTTAAGGATGTGACAGGATATATGGCTTTCAGAAACTGGAAGTTGTGATTGGGCTCATCGTCAAATACACTAGGACAAATCTCCTCCCTCAAATGTACAAATATGGCCACACACACACACATCCAGTATGCTAAAGCAACTAATCAAATTGAATATTTAAACAACATATTTTCATGAGTTTAGGATTCCCTAGTAAACCTTTAGAGTTTATTCTATAGATTACTTTAATCTATGAGAGGTACAGATAGGGTAGACAGTCAGAACCTTTCTCCCAGGATGAAAAAAATCAAATACTAGAGGGCATAGTTTAGTTTAGTTTAGTTTAGTTTAGTTTAGTTTAGTTTAGTATAGTTTAGTTTAGTTTAGTTTAGTTTAGTTTAGTTTAGTTTAGTTTAGTTTAGTTTAGATATACAGCGCAGACTCAGGCCCTTCGGTCCACTGAGTCCGCACCGACCAACGATCCCCGCACATTAACACTAGGCGAATTTTTACATTTATACAAAGCCAATTGGACTTCTTTGGAGTGTGGGAGGAAACCGAAGATCTCAGAGTAAACCCATGCAGGTCATGGGGAGAACGTACAAACTCCACACAGACAGCACCCGTAGTCAGGATCGAACCTGTGTCTCTGGCGCTGTGAGGTAGTAGCTCTACCACTGCACCACCGTGCCGCCCACTGGGCAGCCGTGCAGCATTGAGGTGAATGGGACAAAGTTTAAAGTATATGTGCAGGGCAAGGTTTTGTACGCACAGTGCCTGTAAAACATTGCCGGGGGTGGTGGTTGGTGCAGATACGGTAGTGGCATTTAAAAGACTTTCCAGATTATTAGTCCAGGTCTCAGGATTAGTGAAACTGTAATACAACCACCATTCTCTTATCCTTTACATCCTTCGGCAAAGGAAGCTTTCAATGAGAACCTGGTCTAAAACTTGGAGGAACAGCATCTCATATTTCGCTTGGGCAGCTTACAACCCAACTTCAAGTAACCAACTTGATTTATCCAACTTCAACTGCATTCCTCTCTCTCTATCCCTCCCCCACCCAAGTCGCACCAGCTTCTTGCTCTCACCCAACAAACAGGTAACAATGGCCCGTTTCCTTTATCATCATCACTTTTTTGCACATCTTTCATTCATTGTTCTATATCTCTCTACATCATCGTCGATATTTCTCAGTTCTCTTACCCGTGACTTTCAGTCTGAAGAAGGGTCTCGACCCAAAACGTCACTCATTCCTTCTGTCCCGCTGAGTTACTCCAGCATTTTGTGTCTATCTTTGGTTTAAACCAGCATCTGCAGTTCCTTCCCACACATAAACCGTCTCAAGGTCCACATGATGAGGTTCAAGTTTCAAGCCCTTTGAAATGACACACAGTTCAAATAATTTGCCAAGATATTGCTGTGATACCAGTATGATGTACCTCCTTGGATGCACATTAATAAATCAATACCCAACTGTCTACCAGAAGTTAGAAAAGTAGTAACATTTAAATGGCCAAACACTAGTCCCTAAATGCAAATCTCAGAACAATGCAAATCGGTACAATATTTATTGTAAACCCGCTGAGTTACTCCAGCACTTTAGGTCTATTATTGGTATAAGCCAGCATCGGTAGTTTGTTGTTTTGACAGTTAGTACAATATAACAGCCTGTTTGATAAATGTTTCCTTGTTTATAAAGATTTGTGTCTCTGATGACGTCAAAAAAGGTGTCAGATTTTCCAATTGTCCTTCCCCTTCAGCCTCGATTTATTCTTGTGTGGGAAGGAACTGCAGATGCTGATTTAAACTGAAGAAAGACACAGCAAACTGGAGTGACCCAGTGGGTCATAGAAACATAGAAAATAGGTGCAGGAGTAGGGCATTCGGCCCTTCCAACCAGCACCGCCATTCAATATGATCATGGCTGATAATCCAAAATCAGTACCCTGTTCCTGCTTTCTCCCCTCAATTCCGTTAGCCCAAAGAGCTATACCTAACTCTCTCTTGAATACATCCAGTGAATTGGCCTCCAATGCCATCTATGGCAGAGAATCCCATGCTGAGTTACTTCACTTTTTTGTGTCTATCTCTTTGTATTCTTCTCTTGGCGCCACACATTGAACGTGTGTATCTTTGATTGTACTCCCTTCCCGCATGGTATGATTTGACTGGACAGCATGCAAACAAAGTTTTTCATTGTATCTCAGGACACATGAAAATAATAAAACACCACCAATACCTTTCCTTTCCACACACCTCTTCTGTTTTCCTGAATGTAATGTTCCTGTCTCTACAAGACAGCAGTTCTCTCTCATAAAACCAACTCATTATTTCTATTCCTTGTTTGTGGTGAGTTATATATCCTCCCCATGATGAAGTGTATTGATTGTGGATAAGAATAGTAAGGTAACAATTATATGATGTTATTATAATATAAAAGAAAATAAATCAATAAGCATTGCAATAATAACCTTCAAATGACCTTATATGAGTCACTCGATAATTTGCCCCGAGTTATGGTCGGACAAATAATCTTATTTTGCAAATATTAAAAGAATTGCAATTTAGCCGACAATGGAAACAGCAAGCGCCTGACTGGATTGAAATTAAAGCTTGAAATGAAAACTGAAACCAAATTAAATCTATAATATTTGACATTGAATATTAAACAATGACCAGAGTTATGCGGGCCACTGCTGTGGTGAGGAACAATTACCTGGGCAAAATCAATGACTCGGTTCTTACTGAAGCTCGGTACTTGCAGAGAGAAACTATTACAGAGTTATTCCGCACATATATAAAATAAGGGATTAAACAAATATCCATCCTGAAAATACTTCAAGGGAAATGCAAGATCTTTACATTAAAGGGTTAAATAAGCATTAGTTACCAAAAGGAATGGTTAAATTGTCATAGGTAGACAAAAATGCTGGAGAAACTCAGCGGGTGCAGCAGCGTCTATGGAGCGAAGGAAATAGGCAACATTTTGGGCCGAAACCCTTCTTCAGATTGTCATAGATGGGTGGACAGTCGGAACCTTTTACCACAGGTTGGATATGCCCAACACTTGAGGGCACTGTATAAACTGAGAGGGGCATTTTTTAATGGAGATGTACAAGCATGTTTTTTAACACAGAAAGTGGTGAGACCCTGGAACACATTACCAGGGGTAGTGGTGAAGACTGATGCAATAGTTAGTGGTGTTTAAGAGGCTTTTATATGGGCACATGGAATATCTAGGCAAAGAATAAAGGGATATGGATCATGTCTAGGCAGATGAGATCAGTTTAACTTGGCATTGCATGTGTTTGGCACAAACACTGTGGGCCGAAGGGCTTATTCCTGTGATATACTGCTCTACATTCTGTATTTAAAGACCAGGATGACACTTGAGAGGGCAAGAGAGTTAGAGAAGAGAATAATGTGAGTTTGAGGATAGGCCATGGGGAATGTTTTTGGTCCAGTGGGTTAGGGGAGGGAAGGTAAAAGTGGCAGATGTCTCTTTCCAGATGGCAGCTAAGCAGCACTGGCATCAGATAGTCATATAGCACAGACACAGGCCCTTGGACCCAACTTGTTCATGTCAAACAAGATGCCACATCTCAGTTTGTTCGCATTTGCGCCATATTCCTCAGTCTAAACCTTTCAGCCCCATGTATCTATCCAAGTGTCTTTGCAATGTTGTTATTGTACCTGCCGTAAACACTTCCTCTGACAGCTCGTTCCATAGACGTACCACTCTGTGTGTGGAAAATGTTGCCTCTCAGGTTCGTATTCAAGGGCCTGTCCCACTGCGGGGGACCTAATTTGTGAGTGTAGAAGAGTTTAGGAGAGTATGAAAAAGTGTCATATTGAAGAACTCATTCGACTATGTAGGTCTTTCGATCTCCTTCGACCTCCTTCGACTGTGTTGAAGACTAGCTTCGACTAGCTTCGGGAAAATTGGACACCGAATAGTGGAGCGTGAAGATGACCTCCTTCGACTATGTTGAAGAGTATCTACGGCTACCTTTGATTACCTACAAATAACATGCTGACCTACTACGACCTACTTCGACTAAACCTACGAGTAAAAAAAATATCGATTTTTTTCCATGGCGACCTTTTTTTACCCGCGGACATTTTTCAGCATGCTAAAAAAAACGCCGTGACCTAACTGAGGCCTCGAGTACGCGGGGACTACTCTCGAGCATGAAGGAGAGTTACAAAGACCTCCTAGGACCACGTGTCGAATATGCTGCGAGTACGAGTCGAGGCCAAACTCTTCTAAACTCGCCAATTAGGTCCCCGCAGTGGGACAGGCCCTTTAAATCTTTCACCTCACCTTAAACCTAAGCCCTCTAGTTCCTGATTCTCCCAAACATGGGGAAAGGCTTGTGTGTATTCCCATTATCTCTGCCAGATAGTACTACCATTTTATTATTGATAATGTTGGGATTCTCATGGACTCAAGACCATTGAGAATCAAAATAATTGACAGAGATTGGGTTTGAAGCCAGAATCCGAGGCAGGGCTGGAGTCATGTCATCCCTCAAAACCCCTCAGCAAAAATAATCAAACAAGCAATCTGCAGATCAGTGAAAAGCTCTTTTGCATGAGCCATTATTTTTTTAAATCATGCTGCATTAGTCTTTGTTAATAAGGATTAATAGAGCCAATGAAATCAGCCGTGGCAAACTGTCTTCGGTTTTCAATGCTGATTTTTCACCTTATTTTTACATCCAAAGTGTTAGAAAAACAGTTGTTTTTTTTAAAGATGAAGCAAAATTAGCGGCTAATAGTTACATTTACTCAATTGTCTGTCAATGGATGAGTTCTTGAAGGGAAAAGGCTTCATTTATAAATGAGCAAAGCGTTTTTACAGTTACTTTGTGTTGGTGGAAAACCAAGCATATGGTCAATAGTAAGTACATCAATTGGGTGGGGTCATAAGCAGTGTGGAGGGGGTAACAATACATCGAAGAAAGTTCCTGGGCAGTAAATGAAGAGAACGAGTCCGTTATAGGGATGAGTTTTCCAACTACTACCAGAGTTGAATTGAATTGAATTGAATACTTTATTTGTCAAGTCACATGTGACAAGTCACATTGAAATTATTTGCTTGCTTACCAAAGGTATGCAAATAGTCGCCATGTAAAGATCGCTTGCAAAGTTACAAAGTATCCAGGTCCATTCTTCTCCCCTACCGGCATTTCTCCCCAACCGGCATTTCTCCCTCGCCGAGTCCTCCTTTGTTCTTGCCCCCCTCACGGCAGTCCCCGAATGCCTGATCCTCCTTTGTTCCCAGCTGCGGGTCCTCCGACTCCCACGTGGCCCGTCCTCGACCGCCGGCACTTCATCGGCCGCCGCGCCGACCTCCTCCACCATCATCGCCGGGCAACTTGTTAACTAAACTCAAACTCTTCAAGTCTCTCTCTCACACTAAACTCTACTATGTGTCAGAAAAGAAGAGAAGTATTTCAATCCTGGTCCCAGGTGCAAAAGTATAATTCACTGTTCTGCTCAATCTTAAATACTTTAGACTTTACTTTAGACTTTAGTGATACAGCGCGGAAAAAGGACATTCGGCCCACCGAGTCCGTACTGACCAGCGATCACCCATACACCACTCTTTGTTGTTGTAGGCCATGTCTGATTTACATGTTTGGCCACTTGGAAATGGTGCCTGATCTAATCAAACCCCAGGCTGCTCCAGACTGACCCATTCCACCAACACCTCGATCTGGATACATCAACCTGCAAACACGCCACCATTGCCCCAAACGACCCATGCTCTGCCTCCGTGTTCCAGAGTGCCCCCGCAGCTGACCTTGGAACGCCCAGAGCCACCCATGGCGTGGGAGATAAGACCCCAGCCCATTCACAGGCACCATTGTTCTCCTCCGTCCACTCCAACCACCATCTTGAAGGACTCGCTAATTTCATCACTACACAGAATACACCAACTAATTGCAATACCTCAGGAATTCCACAATGTCATTTCCTCCAACGTGAATGTGGCAATACTGAAATTTATAACACTAATAATACTATTGATTAACGTGTCTTGCAAGGTAGCCAAGGGGGACTATTCCATTGTTCCATTTATTATTAATTGTGCAATCATTCGAAACTCTTTTTCACGTGTCAATGGTCTCAAACCATCCTTGATCAAAAGGGACCTCGTATACAAATGAGTGTCAAAACAATTTAACAGAGAAGAAAAACAGTTTGAATGGACCAATTGATTTGTGGTACTTTTTATTCTCTTCCGCTCTTCTTTATCTCATCCATCACTTAACCGCTGCTCCTCCTCTTCGAGTGTACAGCCAGCTTCTTACTTCTCTGCTAATGCTGATGCTTCCCAACCCTTGTCTAAAAGGTTTCTCCTGAGCTACTTTGAGTCCCATCTACACTAGTCCCACATGCAAAAAAAAAGCTTTTCACGTACCTCGGTAATTTTTTTTTTTTTTTTTTAATTCCTAAGGATTTGGTCTCCATTTGTCGACTTCTTACAAGCATATGGTGCAACACAAACGTAGAAATGATCTGTTTCAGGATCAAGAATAATAAATAGCTATCTCCCCTTTATTCTTCTGCTTTCTACCTCTTCTTCTTTTCCCTCTATTTTCTTTCTTTTCTCCTTTTCTTTTTTTCACTTTCCGATATCACACACCTCTCTACTTCTTTTCTATTCTCTTTCTGTCTCCTTTTTACTGTTAAAATAAAAAAAATAATAAGAAGCTGTACATGAAATGTAACATGTCAATATATACTAGGTATCTACGATACCATATTATTGTACTTACTTCTAATTTAAAAAAAAAAAAAAATTTTTTTAAATGTACCTCGGTAATTAACCAAACTTTTACTATAAATTACGTAACAAACTGAACTAAACACCGCACTGCCCAGATTTACAGCATCCGCAGTGTTTTATTTTTTTTGCTGATTACTTCTGTTTTACTTAATTGGCTAGAGAATACTTTGAAACATCCTGGAAGGGACATGTAAGGTGACAGTGAGTACACGTCCAACCTCCGCAGTTTAGGGGACAGAGCCTTCTCCAGGGCAGCTCCCAGGCTCTGGAACTCCCTCCCCCAACTGATCCGCAATTCCGTGTCCTTCACCATCTTCCAGTCCCGCCTCAAGACCCATCTCTTCACCTCTGCCTATCCTTAGCCCCACGTCCCCCTCCCTTTTCATCTGTGCATTAATTGCCTTATTATTGTGTTTTGCATTGAATTCTGTCTTTACTTTGTGTACTAGTCATGTCTCTACTATTTATTTCATTCCCCTTACATGTTTTTCCTCTACCTGCAAAATTTTTGTAAGGTGTCCTTGAGACTCTTGAAAGGCGCCCATAAATAAAATTTATTATTATTATTATTATCCTTGTCCTTTTGGTATTGATATTCCCGAATGCTATTTCCCCCACATACTTTCCCATTGATACAAAAGGGTTAATGAGTCTAATTCAAACCGTCGATGCTCAATCAAGGGCGGCACGGTGGCGCAGCGGTAGAGTTGCTGCCTTACAGCGCTTACCAGAGCCAGAGATCCAGGTTAGATTCCGACAACAGGTGCTGTCTGTACAGAGTTTGTATGTTTTCCCTGTGACCATGTGGGTTTTCTCCAAAGCTTTGGTTTGCTCCCACACTCGAAAGGCGTACAGGTTTGTAGGCTAATTGGTATAAATGTAAAAAATTGTCCCTAATGTGCGTCGGATAGTGTTAAAGTGCATGGATCGCTGGTCGGTGTGGACTCAGTGGGCCGAAGATCCTGTTTCCGTACTGTATCTCTAAACTAAACTAAACTAAACTAAACTAAACCACATCTTCGAGTATTTCTGCAGTCTCTACATTCAATGCTTCCAAACTAGCCAATGCATTAATCCACCTAAATACCAACAATTAAAACAAAAGAACACTGATCATAAGTGTACGGTGTTATTTGGATTTTTTTCAACGTGATTCTGAAGGTCATGCATCCATCACAACTACATAATTGAACCAACATTGCCACAGATACAATTAATCTGATGCAGCATCACATTATTTCAATTATAATAATACCTGGTAAAAGATAATAAGGCAGGCAGCATCCAGAAATATGTTTTTGCTTTCTATTGTATCTACCTGTTCAATTAAACAAAAGCTGTTTCAGTTGAGAGACAAGGTGTATTGTAAACAAAATGTGGGCATGCATACAATTCTCGTAGCACTCCACTGAAGGGATTAAAATGCCATTGAATCAGTATTCTTCATCATATTGAAACAAACTTCATCCTTTAACGTGAGCCACAACTTCCATTGAACCTAGTCTTTGGATGAGAGAGTAAATTTCCCATATCAGTCACCTAGCTAAGCTTACTGTAGGACAATAAGAATGATATACTGTAATTGGACATAACCTGATACCAGCTCATATCCAGGCTAACTCCAAATCGTGGCACTGGAATTACAACATATTTAACCATTCAATGGCATTTTACAGTATATCTGAATGTAGTTTGGTTTGGAGATACATCGCGGAGCCTTCTGCAGTTGATTCTGTCTCCAATATGATAGAACATTCTGGTTGTGATGCCCTTCTTTCAAAGCTGCACTGATTATCCCTGGTCTCCTCCAAGTTACCTCCATTTACTTCTGAACCCTACTTGTTGCTCTTCAGCAGTCTTCCAGAAACAGATCATCAGTTGCTACATGTCTGCTGAAATTATTATCTCGCTTGACCACATCTAGTACTAGATTTGCAGAATGTTTTCTGAGTTAATATTAGAAAGACCAGAACATTATTTTTCAAGCCCATTTCATTCCTTGTCTATTAACTTCATACTTCTTCCTTGCAACTCTCTGGGTATAAACCGGACTGCTCAAAATCTCAGCGGCATATTTGATCCCCAGATCCACATAATCATAGCAGCAGTAAACCATCTACTTATTTCTACCTTGGTAACATCCACTCCTGCCCAAGCTCACCTTTTGTTGAACCTAAGGAGGCATGAGAGGAGGTTGGGGAGGTAAGAATGGCTGTGAAAACAACATCAAGAAAGTAGCAGCAGGGTCATGTGGGGAAGGTGCGCTTTGGCAGGGAGAGTGAAACAGAGAGGGTGAGACGGAGAGAGTGAGACAGAGAAAGTGAGACAGATAGAGACAGAGAGAGTGAGACAGAGAGAGTGAGACAGAGAGAGTGAGATGGAGAGTGATACAGAGAGTGAGACAGAGTGAGACAGATAGAGTGAGATGGAGAGTGATACAGAGAGTGAGACAGATAGAGACAGAGAGAGTGAGACAAAGAGAGTGAGACGGAGAGAGTAAGACAGAGAGAGTGATAGAGAGAGTGAGACGGAGAGAGTGAGACGGAGAGAGTGAGATGGAGAAAGTGAGACAGATAGAGACAGAGAGAGTGAGACATAGAGAGTGAGATGGAGAGTGAGACAGAGAGAGTGAGACAGAGAGAGTGAGACAGAGAGAGTGAGACAGAGAGACGGAGAGACAGAGAGAGTGATACAGAGAGAACGAGACAGAGAGAGTGAAAGGGAAAGTAAGAAAGAGAAGGAAATTCGAGGTTCGAATCGGTTTCAATGCAGTAATGTGGTTGGATTTTCTTGTTGTGCTCAAGAAGTGGATATCAATACAGTGTAGTTCATGTCCAGTGGGAAGAAATAAAATAAAACAACTACATTTATACGGCACTGTTCAGCAGTTCAGCCTGTCCAGAACTATATTTTCATATGATAGTCACAATTGTAATGTTGGAAATGTAACCAAAGAATTCCCACAAACAGGAATGCAATAAAGACCAGGTATTGATTGAATAATAAATATAACCCAGGGCATTGGTCAGAAGTCTCACACACTCCTGCATAACCGTGCCATAGGACCTATCACACCTAGCTGACAGGGCTGAAGAATTTTCAGCTTTTCATGTCAACTGAAAGGTGACAACCGTGGGTTTTGCACTCTGGAGATGGCAGAACTCCTGTGTTTAAATCACTGCTGAAGGACCGGTTTAGTTAAGTTTGGAGATACAGGCACTTCAGCCCACTGAGTCCACGCCAACCAACGACCCCCGTACACGAGCAGGATCCTACACGCACAGGGGGACAATTTACAATTCTACCAAGCCAATGAGCCTACAAACCTGGAGCGTGGGAGGAAACTGGAGAAAACCCACGCAGGTCACGGGGAGAATGTACTAATTCTGTACAGACAGCACCCATAGTCAGGATCGAACCCGAGTCTCTGGCGCTGTAAAGCAGCAATTCTACCGCTGCACCACCGTGTCTGGTAGAATACATTTTTCCTCAACTCACCATCTCGCTGCCGTGACTCAATATACTGTATGAATGAACATTCGGATCTAACGACTTCATGAAGGCCATTCATGGGAAAAATCTCATAAAAACGTGCTTAAGGGTGGCTAAAGTAAAATACATGTCTGCAACTCACATTCAGTCAAGGGGTCTGTCATGCAGGAGAGAAACACAATCTTTGAAATATCAGCACAAGTAATGATTACAGTTTAAAAATAACCTGACCTAACTATGGAATAATGCCCTACATAATTCAGATGCTTAATTAAAGTTTTATGGCAATATATTATTAAGTGTGCAATGCCAGTTTTTAATTTACTGACACATTTTAGAGTTGATTCAAATCTATTTGCAAGAAACATATTAATTCATTAATTAAGCATAATTTCTATTAAAAAGTTTGGTCATAAGTATTTGTTCATCTGTTCCCAGCAGAAAGCACATTTTTGGTTCTGAACCTACAGTATTCCTCGCCCCACAAGGTGCACATTCCAGTCATTGTGTAAAGCCATCATGCTGTATGTTGTGCATCTTGGTCATCGATTGCTGGCCCTGATTTGTTCTGGCTTTGTCGTTCCCCCCCCCCCACACACTTTCAGTCTGAAGAAGAGTTCCGACCCGAAACGTCACTGCTCCTTTTTCTCCAGCGATGCTGCCTGACCCGCTGAGTGACTCCAGCGATGCTGCCTGACCCGCTGAGTGACTCCAGCGATGCTGCCTGACCCGCTGAGTGACTCCAGCACTTTGCGTTTAACTTGCATCCATTGTCCATTAGCTCCCTCCAGTAATATCCCACAGTGTTTTTGAGATTCATGGCATTTCTGCAGCAGGCCTGGACTCCTGCGACCAAAAGCGTACAGAAGCCTTTCCTATCTCAGCCCCACCACGGGTAAGCAAATAGAGGAAGTCAGGTGGGTTTAAGGAGATCAGTGTGTGGTGGGCTTTTTGTTCCTCCGGGGAAGGGTCAAGAGTCAAGAGTTTGTTATTGTCATACACACTCTTGTCTCTCCGTAGATTGTCACCTTGTCGTGGTGGAGAAGCTTGTGTGGACCTGAGATCCTGAGAGCGATGCTGTCTGGAGCTATGCTCCTGGTAGGGCCACCCATGGCGGTAAGGTCGAGGAGGAGGTCTCTGACAAAGAGCAATCCAACCAAGACCTAATCTGTGGAACAGACAGAGGACGATGGCTGACCTTAGTGGAGCGTCACAACGGCTGGGAAGGCGGATGAAGGCTGCAGCAGAAAAGGGTCTCCAGTCGTCTTGGACTCCATGCCACTGGATCCTGACCCAGATCTGTCAAGGACCATGTGGTGGCTGTCTGTGCACCAGTCTCCCCACGTTAAACAAAGTCACGCACATGTGTCCTCACAGTCATACTCATTTTGAGAGACCGCTGATGATGACAGTATAGTCATATGTCCCAGACAGAACAATGAAATTCTTGTGGCATCACATATGTAAACATAGTACTCTGTATAAACAATATAATAAACAAAAAAAGAGTTATATATATGTAGGAAGGAACTGCAGATGCTGGTTATACACTGAAGATAGACACCAAATGCTGGAGTATCTCAGCAGAATCTCTGGAGATGAGTCTCAACTCTAAACGTCACCCATTCATTTATACATATCAGTGGCAACATGGAGCTCAGGACCTTCAGGATTCAATTATGGCATTGGCACAGAGTGGGGATGACAGGTGGAGAGTATCACCCTTTAGGTTGCATGGAAAGAGGTCTTGCTTGCCTTGCGTGAACTGTTTTTGCCTGAGTATCCCGCACTGATCATGAATTTTTCACGTGTCGTCAAGGCATTGCACACCATTAGACAATTCTGAGCATGTCTGGCCTCTTCTGTGTTTAAGCATGTCAAACAAATGCTGGGAGGAATTCAACATCCAACGAGAACCATCCCTTTAGTGGCTGGAACATTGATGCCGACCAGTGATCACCCCGTACACTGCCGCTATCCTACACACTAGGGGCAATTTACAATTTTGACAAAGCCAATTAACCTACAAACCTGAAGATAGACATAAAATGGTGGAGTAACTCAGCGGGTCAGGCAGCATCTCTGGATACGATACAATAAAACTTTATTCATCACCAGAGGGAAATTGGTCTGCCAACAGTCACAACACACAACAAGGTACATGAAAAACTTGATCCAGAGCACCCGGAGAAAAGCCACATGGTTACAGGGAGAACGTACATACTCCGTACAGACAGCTCCCATTGTCAGGGTCGAATCTAGGTCTCTGGTGATGTGAGGCAGCAGCTCTACCGCTAAGCCACAATGTCACCCTACATTGTCTGATGATAACTGCAAGACACACAGTTCGTAACCATCTCTCAATCTTTTTTTTTCCCCCTATGGTCCTTCCAAATACAGTATTTGATGCCTTGCTTTAGTCAAAGTGCCTCGCATATTAAAATGATGGAAATATTAAGGAATCATACCACCACAAATGCAGCGTTTAAAATACATTTGCATTTTGAATCTATCACGTTAAAATATTATAAATAAGCAACAGGTTATAATTTTGATTTCCATGTTATTGACTGTTTTAAGCTTAATAAATGGCATATCTATAAACAGGGACACAGTTACTGCCTGCTAATACAGTTTCTATGGAATGTTATGAAGCGTTTTCTAATGATTGATCTTGTAAAGCAGTATATGCAGCTCAAAGGGCATTAAGTGCCCATTATTGTCTAAGTTTAGAATTTGTTCACTGCATATATGTGTCAATCCTAGTTGCTGCAAAATAATAGCTAAACCCATCAGGGCTGACTGCCACGTTCTGACCTTGTGCAGCTGATATGGCTACCTATTGTTCCAACGCATGCAATCTGCAGTCTACCACAAAATTAGCAACCACCTCCCTACGAAGATAACATTAGCAAAACCAAGACCGTTGCAGGGACAACTTTTAAGCTGGTTAACTAGAAAACAGGCTGCTCTCTCATGAAAAGGACACTTGTGATTCCCTTGGCAACCAAGGTATAAATAGTTCAGCGTAGCAATGGATAGGACATCTCAAAAATGTCAAAATGCTTACCTGGAATACCCAAGAGGACTGTGGCTGATCAATAAAAGTAGCAGCTGTGTATCTGTTTGTTAACCAATATAATTGCTTGTATTATAATTGTAATATTATAAATTGGCAATGGATACAGATCTGTGCATGCAGGAGTATCAATATTTCTCAACAAGAATTTATTTAAAAAAATCTATAATAATTTACATACAAAAGGTGTACGACTTAAGTGATTTAAATAATTATTAAATATCTGACGTTTCCATTATGTAAAAAAATGACATTTTAAATCATCTCAATTTAAAAAGCAACAGGGTGAAAATAATCTGAACGTAAGATCATCCAAAAAAATCAGAAACAATTTGAGAATTCAAACGCTCCTCAGATGTTAACTCAGTCATCACCAGGATAAAGAAATTCAAAAAACCACAGGATAAAAATAATAACGGAACGTAAGATTATCCAAGAATAAAAATAATTTGATGGATAAAGCACTATGCACTATGGTATAGCTTTCCATTCCAACCTCAGGATAGAAACACACAGTAAAAATGCTGGATATTAATTAGCAAGGAATATCAATAATGAAAGATTCAATAATAGAGATTTATTTTATCAGAGGCTTTGTATTTTTTTAATTTGTCAAAGTTGTTTTTCTTTCAATCAGGAAGGAGAGACATCATCGTAACCAGCAATGGAAAGGTGCCTTACTCCAAAAGAGTGATGTATTAAAATCTAAACCAATTGCTGCAATTAGCTTTAATAAACTAAAATCTCACTGTAGGCAACAAACACGTGTCCTGACAAAGATCCAGCTAAGGTACACAAAAATGCTGGAGAAACTCAGCGGGTGCAGCAGCATCTATGGGGCGAAGGAAATAAGCAACGTTTCGGCCCGAAACGTTGCCTATTTCCTTCGCTCCATAGATGCTGCTGCACCCGCTGAGTTTCTCCAGCATTTTTGTGTACCTTCGATTTTCCAGCATCTGCAGTTCCTTCTTAAACACATAGATCCAGCTAACTCACTCAAGACACATGGAGAGAGACTATCCATCACCAGCAAAGCTTTATGCGACTATTTTTGCAACCTATAAAACAAGCAAGCAAAAGAAGGGAACAATTCTCCCGTAGGTCCACACAATTCAGCACATATCATAACCTCCATCCTCGGTCTTATAATATAAAAATCACTTAAATTGAGTAATCATCTGAACCTACCTTCAGATATATACTTTTTGATCCATTCCCAGATATTTTTCCAGTCCTTTTCTTTGACGGATTGCAACAGTATATTACTGTACTTTCTGTGCATTTGCTGATAGGCCAGCTATATATTCTTACATTTCTCAGTAGACAAATTGCAGCTGATCTAATAGAGGGTTAAGAAATGAAAGAATATTTAAAAAAAAGGTAAATTATTAATTCAAACAGTATCACAGTTTGAATGTTGTTATAATGTTGTTGTTATTTAAGCAATGCAATCATAAGGTGGCATATGTTGCCTCACAGCAGTAGAGACACAGGTTTGAACCTGACCTTGGGTGCTTTCCATGTGGAGTTTGCATGTCATCCCAAAGACGTGCTGGTTCATAGGTTAATTGGCCCCCAGTGTGTAGGGAGTGGAAGCGAAAGTGTGATCGATGGTCGGTGTGGACTCAGTGATGTATGATGTATCTCTAGACTAAACTAAACTCAACTAAACATAATAATGACCTGAAGAACCTATACCAGTCGAGAGTTTAAATGTCTGGAATTTAAAAAATAGTATTTTTTAATTAATTCCAGGGAAATGAGTATGCACCAACATTTAATGCCCATCTTTAATTATCCGCTCAGCCCGCCTAAACCTACCTGATCTGCCGGTTGCTAAACATGTTAACTCCCCCTCCCATTCCCACACCAACTTTTCTGTCCATTGTCAGAGTGGGGCCCAACGCAAATTGGAGGCTCAGCACCTCATATTTCGCTTGGGCAGCTTACACCCCAGCAGTATGAACATTCCCTCTCCCTCCATCCCTCCCACCTTCCCAATTCTCCAACCAGTCTGACTGTCATTTTATCTTTGCTTGCTTTGGTGTCACCTTCTCCTAGCTAACAATCATCTATTCTACATTTTCCTTGACCTTCATCTCCTTTGATGTCGTGTTTTCACACCTTACCCTTCCTTATCTCTTTGTCTCCCTCTCCTCTGACTCTGAGTCTTGACGAAGGATCTCGACCCAAAATGTCACCCATCCCTTCAAACCAGTGAAGCTGCCTGTCCTGCTGAGTTACTGCAACATTTTGTGTCTATCATTAACTATCCTTGACCTGAACCTCGGTGGGCGGCGCGACTCTCGTCAGCAGCGGCCTCTGCAGTCCGTCTGTGTTTTATTATTTTTTGTCTCGTTTTTATGTAGTTTTTGTTATTTTTTTTGTTGGGGTTTGTGTGTGGGGGGGTGGGGGTGGTGTGGGGGGGAGGGGGTAACTTTAAAATCTTTCCCCTGCACGGGAGACCCGACCTTTTCTTTGTCGGGTCTCCGTTGTCGTTGGGGCTGCAACGTGGAGCGGCCTCCAACAGGAACGACCTGGGGTTCCAGCTGCGGAGTTGCCGACTACTCACCGTCACGGGGCTGGCCGAGTCCAGAGCGGGTGGAGCTGTGGTGGAGCGCTGCTGCCACCCGACCTCCGGAGGTTCGGAGGCTGCAACTGCGGGTTTGGCGGACGGCGGCACCGGGAGCCCGCGGGTCCCTGCTGGGTGACCGCTTTTCGGGGCTTCCGCAACGGCGACTTCTCCCGCCCGAGTTGCGGGGTTGAAGATTACCTGAGCGGGGCCTTACACCATCACCCCGCGCGGCTTGGAATGGCCGCGGGACTTTGCGAGCGCACGCCGGGGGCTCTAACACCAAGACCCGGTGCGCGACCTTGCATCACCCGGCGTGGCTTTAATGGCCGCGGGACAATCGCCATCGCCAGCCGGGGGCTTTGACTTTGACTCTGACTCTGACATCGGGGGGGAGAGTGCAGTGGAGAGATAAGTTTTTTTTGCCTTCCATCACAACGATGTGATGGATGTTTGTGTAAACTGTGTTGTGTCTCGGGTCTTTTTGTTTTGTAATGTATGGCTGCAGAAACGACATTTCGTTTGGACCTCAAGGGGTCCAAATGACAATAAATTGAATTGTATTGTATTGTATTGTATTGTAACAAGGGCAATGAAGAGTCAACCACATAGTTCTGGGTTGGGAGTCACAAGTGAAATAGCTGCAGATCATTTTGCAGTAATAACTGCAGATTTCCTTCCATAAAGGTCACCAGGAAAGTGATGGTTCTTCACAAGTTCAGTAACTTTGTCACTGCTACAGATATGGGCAACTTATTTTCAGAATCCCATTTAACTGAAATGATTTTTAATATTACTATGAGCGAGTAGTTAAAAATGCATCTGCTCCAACTATGCACTTCATGGGAGAAAACCTGTCGCTCCTGGTCCCGAAGAGATTTCAAGAATGTGTTAAAAATTATTTGCAATGATATTCAATCCATGTGCAAGTGGAGAGGAGCAATATATGTTGGCCTTGCCAATAACAGCCACGTTCCACGAATGAATGTAAAACAGAAATAATGAAATTCCTGGCAATATGTCATATTTACTGATCTTCATGCAGGGTTTATCAAACCTCCAGGTTGTATTGTCAATGTTGATGACATTCTTTTGTTCGATATTTTCTTTGAAAAATCAAACATGCTGAAACTCTTTCTTATAAAAGGTATATTCAGACCCAAAAGCACCATTTAATTGAAGGAGGTGAAGCAGAAGGACTCTACAATAGTTGTGTTACGTACGATTTCTTGTCAATTGCATCAATTCTACCCCATTAATCAAACAGTATTTGACTTCCCTGAGATGGATGGAGACGGGTTTCCTATTGAGGCTGGCAGTGGAAATGTAAAATGTAGTTCTAACAAGACAAACTGTTAAACTGTCTATTCTGATATCACTTAAACTGCAGTTTGCATGACAGCAACTAATTGGCATTACCGCGGAATTTACAATCTCTCAAATTAGGATCTGTTGTGTAATTCGTGAGGGTTTGTTTGCTCTGATCTTAATTTAAACAGCCCTGCTTGCAAAACACACTCATTTGAATTGTATTCCTGCTCATAATACGAGTCAAATCCACCTCTTGCCCTATCGAGTAACATAATGCACATACTGAACAATAATTATTTTATTATTTATTTCGAACAGAATAAAAGAATAAAAAGCAAGTGTGAAACAGCATACAAAAAACAAAACAAGAATATTTATAAAGTGTCATAAACAATATCTATAAATAAATGAAATCGTATGTGTCCGAAAAGGAGCAGGAAGAAGCCAAAGCTTCAATACAGACAGAACCCGGAACAGCCTGAGAAGGTGTCTGCCATGTAAATACTAGGGAAATCCAAATCCATTTGAATCAATGGAATTGGAACTGAATTTTATTTCCCTTGTAAATAGGTACTGCTGAGAAAAATTAATGCAAACGCTGTCGGAGTAAACTCGCTGCAGGAAAACAAAAAGGTATTTCTGCAGTGCTGAAACATGATGGGAGATGTTATAATTAGTCAGGTCAGGCACAACCCAAACATGTGATCTCAGATTGTCTCACACAAGTTATTAGGACAAAGTTAATTGTCAACGTAACTATCAAGGGCATTCTATTAATGAGGTAGTTTTTCAGGCTAAGTGCCATTGTTGTATTTACATTCTAATTGCAATTGTGGAATTAACAAGGCAAGTTCTAAAGAAGGAAGCTGACAAACAAAGCCTTTTGTCTATCTGTAGAAATATTTACGGAAGCATTTTAACTCATTGCAGGCTTGAAGTGTATTTATTTCTCATAACCGCAAGCAGTACACAGGCAGCCTGTCTGTCACACAGTCCCATATATTCAGACAAGTAGATTTACAACTGATCCCACGGAGAGGTAAGAGGACATGAGGTCAGGAAATGGCATGTTGCGACATTTCAGGCTCTCAGTGGCAGTCACACATCATGTTATTTTCTTTGGATGGCTCCACCGCTAGCGGCTTTTGCACAGAGTGAACAAGATTGTTACTAACATATGCAATCTTCAATGAGGTTTCTCGTTCTGCACACCAGCCTGGAGAGGTGCGCACCAGCATGGATGTTTTACAGAGCAACTTCAAGCCTTTGAAGAATTGTTCTCTTAAAGATAGGATGGCACTCAAAATCATCCTGGCGAACATGTCCTTCAAGATCTTCACAAGAAGAATCATGAAATGATGCAGGACAAAGAGAGGCCTCTCTTTGATCCATACCTACTCTGAACATGGTGTCAGGACAACTCAGCTTACAATCCAGTGGTATAAATATTGATTTCTCTAACTTCAAGTAACCTCTGCTTTTCCCTTCTCTTCGTCCCTCACCCACCCTAGTTTTTAGCCTAGTTTCACTGTCCCCGTTTAATTTTACTATTCGCGTCCCTCGTTGTCATCTTCCCCTCAGCCAGCAATGAACCATACTACATTTCCTTAATAATCGTCTGCTTTGATCTGTCCTTTTCACGCCTTACCCGTCCATATCTCTAGCTTCCCTCTCCCCTGAGTCTCAGTCTGAAGAAGTGTCTCGACCTGAAATATCACCCATTTCCTTCACACCAGAGATGCTGCCTGTCTCGCTGAGTTAATCCAGCATTTTGTGCCAACCTTCGATTTAAACCAGCATCTGCAGTTCTTTCTTACACTCTGAGGCATATTGTCGGGTGGCAACACAGCTTAGTTTGGGAACAGTTGTGCAAAAGACCACATGAAATAGTGGAGAGCTGTGGATGTAGCCCAGACCATCACAGTGCCTAGCTTCTGAATAAAGTATCAAAGTAATGCCATGAAAGAACTATTGAAACCTTGCTGTTTCTCCATTGTTCCACTACAATTGTTTTTCAAAACTTGATCCAATTCCTGGGCCATCTTTTGCATTTTTTTCATCATATTGCATGGGACGACTTGGAAAGGATTTGAAACTGATTATTATTTGTTATTAAAAATTATTAAAAGTGGCCAAAAAAACCTCAGGGAGAGACTGTGTGGCATTTAGTTTATAGTCAGAGATTTTATAGCATGCAAACAGACCCTTCGGCAAATCAAGTCCACGCTGACCACAACCACCCCGTACACTAGTTTACAGAAGCCAATTAACCTACACACCTGTGCGTCTTTGAAATGTGGGAGGAAACCAGAGCACCTGGAGAAAACCCACGTGGTCACGGGGAGAAAGTACAAACTCATACAGACAGCACCCGTAGTCAGGATCGAACATGGGTGTTTCTCGCTGTATGGCAACGACTCTACCGCTGCTCCACCGATGTTTTGTCTGAAGAAGGGTTTCAGCCCGAAACGTTGCCTATCTCCTTCGCTCCATAGATGCTGCTGCACCCGCTGAGTTTCTCCAGTATTTTTGTGTTCCTCAGGGAGAGACTGCTCTCCGGATAAACTGGAGATGAGATGTTTTCCTTTGAGATGGTGCGGAGAAGATATGATGTGTGTTCAAAATCATTAATGATTTAGCTTGAGTAAACAAGGAGCTTCTGTTTCCAATGGCAGGAGGATCATTTACCAAAGGACATTGATTTGAAGTGAAAAGCAAAGGAATCAAGGCTGACATGAGCAAACAGTTTTCCCAGCGAGTACTGTGGTTTTGAAGGTGAATGAATGTAACTTCAAAAAAGAATTGAATAAGTACTTGAAAGAAAATTATTATTCTGCTATCAGGAAAGAACAGCTGTCTGAGCTTAATTAGATAACTCCACCTCTGGACTAGGACAGGCATCTTGGGCCAGAGGGTCTCCATTTGTACTGTCACACAAGCAACACAGTAGCACAGCTGGTCGAGCTATTGCCTCACTTTGCCAGACACCCGGGTTTGTTCCTGAACTCGAGTGAGGTCTGTGCTGAGTTTGCATATTCTGCCTGTTCTCCCCATTTCTTCCCACATCCCAAAGATGTGCAGGTTGGGAGGTTAATTAGCTGCTATAAATTGTCCCTCGTGGGTGATTGGTAGAATGGGATTAATTTAGGATTGGTATAAATGGGTGGCTAATGGTCAACACTTCCCGATGGGCTGAAGGGCTTGTTTCCATACTTCAGACTTTAGAGATACACGGATATACGGAAACAGGCCCTTCGACCCATTGAGTCTGTGCCGAATAGTATGGGAGGAAACCAGAGCACCTGGAGAAAACCCACGTGGTCGCAGGGAGAACATTCAAATTCCATACAGATGGCACTCATAGTCAGGATTGAACCCGGGTCTCTGGCTCTGTAAGGCAGCAACTCTACTGCTGCGCCATTATACTATGCACTCTATGACATAAAATGATACTAAAACAGAGTAAAGGTAGACAGACAATCTGAAGTGTGATTAGATCTAATTTTGAAAGTGGTATGAAAAGTCAATTGCAATCAAGAGGGAAACTAATTCACATAAAATAAGATAACTTCAATAGTTGGAGGCCGATTATCTCAGATCAGGATAGAGAAAACTGCTGGAGAAACTGAGCGGGTGAGGCAGCATCTATGGAGCGAAGGAAATAGGGTCGAGACCCTTCTTCAGATCTCAGATCAGGATATTATTCCAGGACTTCCATCGGGAAATGTTCTACACTGCTTCACTCGAGACATTCCTCCCATCAAAGGGTCAGTAGAGAAGATGCTTATGCTCAATTTCAATTACAGTTTCTCAGAAAAGGAAGCAGTACAAGTCTTCATGATTCAAGACTTGGACAATATGGTCCGATAAGTGACCAGTAATGTTTGTACCACATGGGGAAATAGATTGGCTCAGTGTACGGGTGAGAAGGTGGCCCATATGTAATGTGGAGGGGAAAGCAGCTCATTCTTTTAAATAATTAGAAAGTGAAAGATGTTCTGTACATGTCGCTGAAAATGAATGAGGATGCTTAGACATCAATAAGGAAAGCAAACATTGCTTTCTTATCAGTCTGAAGAAAGATCCTGCCCTGAAACCTGACTCACTTTGTATCTATTTTAAGCAACTACTGAAGTGTCCTTTATTAAAGGATGTTTTGAGTACAAGGGTAAAGAAGTCTTATAGGTCCTGGTGAGACTCGATCAAAAATAATATGTTTAAGTCTCATTTGTCATCCAAAACTTGCCCTGGAGTAAACGCAACAAAGTGTCACCAATTTGATTCCAGGAATGGGTAAGGATTATCTTTTGAGGAGAGATTAATCAGATTGAATATAAACTCTTCATAATTTAGGAGAAGCATACAACATTTCTAGGGCATTGTCAAGTTAGATACAGACGTGATGTTTTCCTGGCTTGGCTGCCCAGAACCAAGGGTCATGGTCTCAAAATAATGAGTCAGGCATTCAGGACAAGAAAGATAAATTTTCTCATTAGAGAGTAATGAATATTTGGAATTCCCTACCCAAGAAATCTGTGGAGGCTCTATGGCTCAGTAATAGTTTCTTTGACATTAAGGGAACAAAAATGATATGGGATTAGGTCAGGGAAATGGCACTGAACAAAAACGAAAAATTATTATTTTATAGAATGGCAAGGCAGGCCCTGCAGCCACATGACCAACTTCCACTTTTATTCCTGGTGTTTTTTAAAACTCTTCAGTCATTTAGGGATGTAAATGTATGTCTTTCTTTTATAGGGAGAATGTGGCCAGAACATCATTTAACACATATGTGACGGGGAGGCTGGCTGGAGCAAGATAGGTGTGACAATGAATGGAGAGGACAACTGCGACATTGCCATTTATCCTTTCGATCTGCACTGACATTTCAAAACCAATTTACGGCATTAAGAACAAAAGAGAATGGACGGGAACAGTGCCTACATGTACTGTAATTCTGCATTAATCACAGTGCTCTTTTCAAGTATGTCATTCATTCGTATTCTTGTCAAAATATCTGATCCCAACTGTTTCAATGGTTCTGACTTGTGGAAATATACAGGCACGCTTCAGCATCCCACTGATATAGATAATGACTTGCATATCAAGCAATGAGCTCATTCTCAATTCATATTCATAATTATTTCAAATCTCCATTCAGTCTCAGAGTTAAAAGGCCTCAAAGGCCTTGTAACAAATTACTAAACTGTCTAATAAATTAGGCTCTACAGCCATAAATGTTTCACCGAAATTCTTTTCTTCAGAGCATGTCAGCGAGACCCATTTGGTAATATTCTTGTTTCAAAGTTGAATAAAAGACTTGTCCTCTAAATCTTGGGATGAACCAAGACCCACTACTGCTAATTAAATACTTGCCAAATTGTAGTCATTTATAATGTAATTTAATATATAGACGTCCAAGATTGGAGGTAAATACTCTCCTGCCTTTCGTTGAAATAGCGACACAGGGCATTGTATCAAGCAGAGATAATCCAGCATGTCTACAACATCATGCTCAGCTTCCCAGAGTGGGACTTGAACTCACAACCTCAGACTGAAAGACTAAAATGCGACCCACTGATCTATTGTTGACTTCAAAGGCTTTTGGATTCGATCTCTTACTCTTTTCATGTCAGGTCGGGGGGAGTTTCCCCCACCATGGGTACCGTATAATCCCGCGCTAGCTGCTCCATGGTCGGATGGTCTACCCCACCTGGTTTGCCAGGTGAGGAGGGGGCGGTGGACCCCCAGCAGGACCAAAAACAAGACCTGTCAAAAGGTGGATGAGCTCCGAGCGAGCCTATGGCCATCCACACTTCAGTAGAAGTTGCGATCACTGTCGTACATAGAATTGTAAGGCACCGTGCCCGTTGATGTTTGCAACGATGATGATGATCTTACTCCAGTTCTAAATATCCTGGTGCATGCAAGAGTAAAGATGAAATCCCATAGAGTATTCTTGTTGCTCAAATGGTTGATAAATGTGAAGGGCACTGTAATAAGGTGAGTGAGGTGCAATGGGTGAGCAAGAATCCTCCACAAGTCTAGGCCATTTCTCTCTCTCAAGTCAATTCCATTCAATGCTTTGCTATGTGTGTGTCTGCGGTGCTTTGTTGCATAAAAGTATTGAAAGTTGTGAAGAATTGTGAGATGACAGGCTTCTAAATTAGTCAAGCGGTGAATAGCTACATGGAGTCATAAGGAACTGCAGATGCTGGTTTACTAAAGAAGCAAAAAGTGCTGGTGTGACTCAGCGGGTCAGGAAGCATTTCTGGAGGTCAAGGAGAGGCAACTTTCCGGGTCTCAGTTACATGGAGATCTGGTCATTAATAAGCAGCACCTGCCGGCTTTAAGACATTTAAAGAATATTTCATGCCAATCTTTAAAACAATTTGACATTATTTGCAGGTTAAAGTTAATGATACAGATTTCAGGTATTAAGGCTTGCATATTGGTGTGTTACGGCAGGCTATCCCTGCATCAGTGCAGCAGAATTCCACTTACATTTCTGCAAAATGGAAGTCCTGTCGTGGCTGGGTGCTCCTTATTAGTCCCTAGCACCACTTACAATGACCGTTAAGATGCTTTAAGATATGGATATTCAGGGAATGGACGGATATGGATCAAGTGCAGGCAGAGGAGATTAAGTGACACCATAAGCCCATAAGACATAAGAACAGAATTAAGACATTCGGCCCATCATGTGTGCTCTGTCATTCAATCATCACAATCGATTCGGGGGCGTCAATGTGGCACAGCAGTAGAGTTGCTGCCTTACAGCGCAGAGACCAACGTTCAATCCTGAATACGACTGCTGTCTGGACAGAGTTTGTACATTCTCCCAGTGACCGCACGGGTTTTCTCCGGGTACTAAAATTAAATCATGGGTGATCTAATTTTCCCTCTCAACACCATTCTCCTGCCTCCTCCCGTAACCCTTGTCGCCCTTACGGATTAAGAACCTATCGAGATTCACTTTAAAAATACCCAATGATTTGGCCTCCAAAGCCGCTTGTGGCAATGAATTCCACAGATTCACCGCCCTCTGGCTAAAGAAATTTCTCCTCACCCCAAATACTAAAGATACGTCCTTTTATTCTGTGGCTGTGCACTCTGGTCCTGGACCCTCCCTTGGCATCATGTATATCATATAAATTGTGAGCTGAAGGGCCTGTTCCTGTCTAGAATCGTTCTACGTTCTGCCCCAACATTTCCACTCAGGAACACTCGTAGTATTTGTCTGGCTTGACAACTGGTTATGCGACGGGAGAAGCCATGATTCATCCCACTGTCAAATCTTTTATCTCTAATGTTTTGAGAGTGGGGCTTGTTCTGCCTCTCCAGGCGATAGTGCTTACTCCCACGAGGTCCTCATGCCTTGCAGGGCTTTGCTAATGAAGATAAGGCCAGATTGACACTGGCAGATCTGCAAGAGGCAAGGTCACATAGTCCAGAAGTGAACAAAAAAGGTTGCTTGCAGCTGGCAGGGAAAAGGCATTGCCTTCCCCCACACCAAATCTAAACACTTTGAGTCACTAAAGTGCGATGGCCTTTTAATGGATTTATCTCCTTGAACATTTGAACAGAAATATAAATGGAAGGAGGGAAAATTATTCTGTAATATCTCGGTGTAGTGAAAATGCCAGGAAAATAAAATGGTTTGGCTGACATTTGAAAGTATTCAAATGAAAGCTGATTGAATTCTGAAAAAGTAAGGATACAAGTGACTCAACCAACTTTAAAACCACTACTCAGTATATGACCTCTGAATAAAGTTTCAGAAAAATTATAAATCGGTTCTTTATGCTGGATATTAATGGTGAAGATTCTTTTGTTACTGTTAATGTCTGAATTGCCCTTCATGTATTTCAACTTTAGGAGAGGCTATGCTTTGCTGACATACTTAGATTTATATATATTTTTTAATGAAAATGCATTTCAGATAATTATTTCTTGATGCAGACTTAGTTATGTCACAGCGAGTTAATTGTCTCAAGCAGTGAACCTTCATATATTTTAATACCCTGAAGCTAAAAAAATAAAACTGTCAAACATGAAAAGGAAATAACAAAACCTGTTACTATTCGGGGAAAATTTTCAAGAGCAGGCAACTTTGATTAGTTTAGATATACAGCGCGGAAACAAGCCCTTCAGCCCACCGGGTTTGCACCGACCTGCGATCCCCGCACATTAACACTATCCTATTACTAGCGACAATTTTACATTTATACCAAGCCAATGAACGTACAAACCTGTACATCTTTGGAGTGTGAGGAGAAACCAAAGATTTCGGAGAAAACCCACGCAGGTCATGGGGAGAACGTACAAACTCTGTACAGATAGCAGGTTGTACTCTGTACTGTACAGGTAAGTGCCTAGAACGTCTTGCCAGGGGGTGGTGGTGGAGGCAGATGCAATACTGGCGTTTAGTAGGTAGCTATAGATCAGCACATGGATAGGCAAGGAATGGAGTGATATGGATTGCATGCAGGCAGGGGAGATGGCATCATGTTCGGCACAGACATTAAGGGCCAAAATGCCAGTTCTTTGTTGTACTGTTCTCAATTATTAGTCATAGTGCATCCAAGATGAAGTAAACCACTTGATTACCATCCCATCCTCAACCCCAAACATTCATTCACTCAACCATCAGCATGCTCTGATAATCCAATCACACCTCCTAAAGGGCCGATCCCACTTTGCGATTTTTTCAGCGACTGCGAATGTCAGTGACTGACGCCCTAAAACCCGTCAAGTTGTACGATACTCCTCGTCACCGTCACATCAAGCTACGACACTCCGCATCACCCGCCTTCACAACACAAGAAGGTTACACCGACGTATAATAATCACATTGGAAATGAACTTATCTACAATAAATCTAAGGACCAATAACGTTTTAATGGATGTCGTCGCTTTATATACCCGCGTCACCGGGCGTCACCCGCAGGACAGCGAACGTCAGCGCGTGACAGGGCGCACCACATGATAAGACACCCAGATGTCACGCCCTTCAGCCTACCGAGTCCGCGCCGACCAGTGATCCACACACACTAACACTATCCTACACACTAGATTTAATAATCCTTTTCAGCATCTTCAGTCAGAGGCTGATTGCACCAATGTGCAAAACGGAGAGATACAGGAAGTCCTGTTTACCAGCTGCTATAAGACTTTATAATGAGCATAAATAACTGCACTTTTTTTAAATTAATTGTATTTTAACTTGTATTTTAACTTGTTATGTATGAAAGCGTGGTGTTATGTTTGTCTTGAAGCTGTCGTGGCACTGTAATTTCCTGAAAAGGATTATTAAAGGAATAATCTAATCTAATCTAATCTAAGATTTACACCAAACCAATTAGCCTACAAACCTGTACGTCTTTGGAGTGTGGGAGGAAACCAGAGCTTCCTGGATAAAACCCATGCAGCTCACGGGGAGAAAGTACAAACTCCGTACAGACAAGCACACGTGGTCGGGATCAAACACAGGTCTGGCGTGTCGTAAGGCAGCAACACTACTGCTGCGCCACCGTGCCGCCTTCTTTCTATAATAAAACAAGGTATCTCTGACAGAGCAGTGTTCCCTCCGCACTGCACTGGAAGTGAAGATTAGATTTGGGTGCTTGAGTCCCTGGAACGGGACTTGAACAGGCAAGCTTCTCTCTCGGTGGAAAGAATGCTCCTAATCAAACCCAAGATTGCCGCTGATAATGTAACACTCTGGATTTCACAATCTCGTTAGCGCCAGTAATGAGATTTTGTCAGCTTCCTTTAGAGTTTACTGCTCACCTAAATTTTCAAGAGAGAAGGCAACTAATGCAACAAAATTTCATTAATCTTGGAGATAATTAATCAAATGCGATATTTTAATGTTTTATTACTAATTCCCAACTTGGTGAAAAAATGTGAGCTGGCAAATGAAAATAGTTGCTTCACATTGAAAGATCCCCGAGGCATATAAAGAACACCTTCAAATTCCACTCTGTTTTACTAACTGCTTTCTGCATATTAGATAGTGCCTTGTTTAATTGGGCAACACACAACTGCGCAGGTAATACCTATTAAGCTTGAAATTTGACTTTAACTCTCCTGGTAATTAATTTATGAATAAATTAGGAATTGAGATATAAACGACAGTACGCTGCGATTGTAGTGTTATTCGCTGTGTTCTCTGTAATGGGAGAACGTACAAATAACTATTCAGCCCTAATCTTACCAGTCTGTTTTTAAATACAATATGCAATAGAGATTGAATTCATTTTTCTAATGTAAACTGGAAGGGATGGTGTACTTATGGAATGTTGTGCTGATGGATTATTAGTGAGGCTTCATCAATCCTGCTTTTCCAAATTGAATTAGTTGTTGGGTAACAATACATCACACTGCCAGGGTTTTACTGGGTGAAAATGCACGGGGTGAACACAAAAATGAGGTGGCGACCTTACTACCCTCCAGGAATTGGAATGTAACAGATATTACTGCACTATTTAAGAATGTACACAGTGGGGTTGTTGAGAGAGCTGCTGTCTCACAGTGCAGGAGATCCAGGTTCGACCCTGACCACGGGCACTGTCTGTGTGGAGTCTGCAGGTTCTCCAAACGACCGAGTGGGTTTCCTCCGGATGTCCGCTTCCCCCTACATCCCACACGAAGACATGCGGGTTTCTAGATTAATTGCCGGCTGTAAATTGCCTCTCGTCTGTAGGGAGTGGATGTGAAAGTGAGATAACATAAAACAAGTGTGAACGGGCGATCGATGGTCGACGTGGCCTCAGTGGTCCTGTTAACATGCTGCATCACTAAACTAAACTGAAGAATGGAGACAGGAAAGAGAGAAACACAGAGCAGTTAGCCTGACCTCAGTAGTTGGTCAGAGTTACTATTAAGGATCTGATAGCAGGTAAGTCCGAAAGTAATAATAGCTGTGTTTAGAGAAATCATGTTTGATGAATCTGTAACTTGCAAAATATGAAAGGAGGAAGCAATTGATGTTTGAACTTTAGAAGTGTAACATAAGTGCTACATAAATAAATTTGTAACACATAATATTGGTGAGGATTGAGGATTGATTCATTGATATAAAATGGATGAGACATAAATGGACCTTTTTTGTGTTGGGAAGCTACAACCAGAGTGGATCCAAGGGAATAAATGCTGGGCCCCCAGCAGATCACAATTTACATTTGGTTCAGAGAATCAAGTGCAATATAGTTACAAGGTAATGTAAAATTAGGTACCACTGTAGGCTGTGAGGAGTATGCAGGGAGGTTGCAGGTTAATGGATAGATGGAAAATAAGGTGGATAAATATGAAGTCATCTACTTTAGTGGAAAATCTAGGCGCATGTTTTAAGTGTTTTGAATGGTAAGTGATTGAAAAATGTTGGTGTTTGGAGGGACATGTGTGTGTTTTATATGAATCAGGTAGAGCCGCTGCCTCACAGCGCCAGAGACTTGGGTTCAATCTGTGCGGGGTTTTCTCCCTGTGACCACGTGGGTTTCCTCTGGGTGCTCAAGTTTCCTCCCACTTCCCAAAGACGTGCGGGTTTATAGGTTCACTGGCCCTCTGTAAATTCCCCCCAGTGTGTCGGATAGAACTTGTGTGAATGGATGACAGATGCTCGGCGTAGAGTCGATAGGACAGAGGGCCTGTTTCCACGCAGTATCTCAAAGCTCTCTCTAAGCTAAGATAGGCTCACTTAAAGATAACATGCAGGCACAGTAGACATTTAGGGAGGTGTATGTATGCGGCCTTCATGACCAGGAAATTACAAGGAAAAACATCTAATTGAAAGACCTTTTTGGGACTGCCCCTGGTCTTTTTTCCACTAATTTAAAGGAGGATATACTTGCAGCAAAAATTCACTAGATTGATTCTTGCAATGGGGTGACCTTTGAACAGAGAGTAAAATGATTGGGTTTATAATCTCTTGTGGTTGGAAAATATGGCAAGATCATCCAATCTTCCAAAGGATAAATAACCAGATAATAAATAATCAGTAGCATCAATTTATTTTGATGTTATAGGGTAAAAGTGGAATGTTTGCATGGAAACAGACAGTTTTTCCACACTGCTTATGTGTGCCACTGCATCATTAGCTTGTGGCTGGATCGACCAGCTTGGCCATGGTTTACGATACCATACATCTTTATTTATCCCAGGAGGGAAATTCATCTGCAACAGTCATAAAAACACAAAATACACAAAACATAAAATACATGAAACATGAAATTAAAGTAACGAGTGGAAAGGCTTGGTGAATGTGCAAAGATTGGGGGGGGGGAGTCAGCCTCAATCTCAGTCTACCCATGGCAGAAGGGGGAGGAGTTGTAAAGTTTGATAGCCACAGGGAAGAAGGATCTCCTGTGGCGTTCTGTGCTGCATCTTGGCGGAACCAGTCTGCTGCTGAAGATACTCCTCAGGTTGACCAGTGTGTCATGGAGGGTGTGAGCTGTATTGTCCAGGATGCTCTGCAGTTTGAGGAGCATCTTCCCCTCCAAGACCAACCTCCCATGAATCAAACTCCAGGATGTAGCCAGCCTTCCTGATAAGTTTGTTGATCCTATCATAGTTTAAGGTAGACAAAAATGCTGGAGAAAGTCAGTGGGTGAGGCAGCATCTATGGAGCGAAGGAATAGGTGACAAAGAAGAAGGGTCTCGATGAAGGGTCTGAAGAAGGGTCTCGACCCATAACGTCACCTATTCCTTCGCTCCATAGATGCTGCCTCACCCGCTGAGTTTCTCCAGCATTTTTGTCTACCTTCGATTTTTCCAGCATCTGCAGTTCTTTCTTAAACACTAACAATGTTTAATGTCTCAAGTTGAGAATAGCACCACTGACAGCGCGCCTGCAATGCTGTACTGATGTGTCAGTCTAAATTAACAACTCCAAATCTCCAGAATTAGCTTAATTTAGTTTTGTTTACTTATTATTATTATCACATGTACTGAGATTCCATGACATGAATCTGAATCTGAATTTAATAGGAATCTGAGGGGTAACATCTCACACAAAGGATGGTGGGTGTGCGGAAATAGCTGCCAGAGGAGGTAGTTGAGGCAGGGACTATCCCAACGTTTAAGAAACAGTTAAGGGCCTGTCCCACTTACCCAATTTTTTCAGCGATTTGCCAGCACACGTCATAGGTTGCCGAAAATTTTCAACATGTTGAAAATCCAAAGGCGACCAGAAATAGGTACGACTTTTTGTGTGACTACTCACGACCATACAGGTGTCACCCCCATGACATGTCCAAACGCAGGCAGGTGGGACTAGTGTAGTTGCGAAATGTTAGCTGGTGTGAGCAAGTTCGGCCAAAGGGCCTGCTTCCACACTGTATCACTCTATGACTCTATGACTCAAAAATTTGATATGGCATGGCTGACATGACATGGCACGACTTGCTGGCATGTTTGGGACTGATCCAAAGCAGAGCCAAAATGTGGATGCCTTAAACTTCTTCACAGTACTTGCCAATTAATTTGCATTCTCATATGCGGCCAGACCTCAGAACACAGACATTGCGGAAATTCCCAGCACTTATGCTTGAAATTTGTTTGTGGCTCCTTTGCTTTGACATAGAATCAGTGACCTTACATTTGAATTAGTTTAGTTTAGCTTATTGCCACATGTACTGAGGTACAGTGAAAAGCTTTCTGGTTATGTGCGATCCAGTCAGGGGAAATAACTACATATGATTATAATGAAGCCGTCCACAGTGTACAGAGATAATGGATGGGATTTATATAGCGCCTTTCTAATACTCAAGGTGCTTTACATCGCATTATTAATTCACTCCTCAGTCACACTCGGTGGTGGTAAGCTACTTCTGTAGCCACAGCTGCCTTGGGGCAGACTGACGGAAGCGTGGCTGCCAATCTGCGCCTACGGCCCCTCCGACCACCACCAATCACTCACACACATTCACACACATTCACACACAGGCAAACGTGGGTGAAGTGTCTTGCCCAAGGACACAACGACAGTATGCACTCCAAGCAGGATTCGAACCGGCTACCTTCCGGTTGCCAGCCGAACACTTAGCCCATTGTGCCATCTGTCGTCCCAGATAGGATAAAGGGAATATAGTGCAAGATAAAGTCAAGTAAAGTCAGATTAAATATTGTCTGAGATTTCCCCGAATCTGGAGATATGCATTTTCACACCTCTTGATGGGAGAGGGGAGAAGAGGGAGTGTCTGGGGCGAGATTTGTCCTTGATTATGTTGGTAGCCTTGCCGAGGCAGCGTGAGTGTTAATGGATGTAGGTTTGAATGTAGATTATGTGCCCGTGAATCATTGCTGGAGCAAGAGTAGGCCATTCAGTTCTTCAAGTCTACTCTACCATTCACTATGATCATGGCTGATCATCCATATTTCTTACCCTGTTCTTGCTTTTTCCTCATATCCCTTGATGCCTTTCTAAGAACTGCAAAGAAATGTTGCTCAATCTCCTGAATATATTTAATAATCTGGCTCTAATAGAAGTAGAAAGATCCAAATGAAATGTATTTCTTTATAATTATGTATGTTCATTACAAATGTTTTTAATTATTTTAAATGGTTTTAAATGATTGCATTTTCTGACCGATTAAAGAATGTTAATATTCTTTTTACTTTTAACAATGTTAAACATCATGAACACAACAGCTTCAACAAGCTACCACAGACATTTCTTAGGAAGGGTTTATTGTGGCCTTTCTGCATAACAGCAGTCAACTGTGCAAGCTCTTACAATTACGGAAGGACACACTATTCAGAATCCCATCAGACAGCCCTCAGATTCAAGTCGGGTAAGTATTTCAAGAAATGTGTACTACAGTGGTGAATCTGAATAGTGAGATGCACTCACCAAAACCCAGTCTATCTAAACTTGTTGGACCAGGCTGGCCGCCAGCCTGGAAGGAGGAGATCTTCCTTGCCTCCCCCCTGCCTGTCCACTGAAGACCAGAGGATGGAGCCAGCGAAGACAGGCGAGAAGCAGTCGGAGAGGAGAGGGAACCTTGTGGTCGGCTGCAGGAGGACCCCCGGGGCACAGAGGTGGACGGGCGAGGAGAAGGACGTGGCATCCAAGGAAGGAGATGGCTGGAGGCCCCGCAACAGCCCGGGAGTCGCCTGGAACAAGAACTAGAGAGTGGACTTTGAAAATGGCACCAAAACCTGGAGCCTCTTGCATACGGACTCAGTAGACTGTTTCTGTACACTTGCTAATCGGGGATCAGGGGAATGCAAATACTCTATTGGACTAGTTGTATGTAAAATAATCTCATTGTGTTAGCTCTTCACACATGCAACATGCATGCACACAAAGGCTTTTCACTGTACCTCGTTACACGTGACAATAAACAAAACCAAAATGAATAATATAAGCAGCATTGACCGTTGATTCTATCTAGCCATTCAGCTAGACAGTTTAGTGACGAGGGAGTGAACAGACAATGAAAGAAAGATATTCTAGTAATTAAAGAAACTTCATCTTAAATAACAACTTCTGGATGGCCACACCATCAAGTCAATTGTGAACTGTAGAAATAAAACCAAAAAGCCAAATGCCACCTCAAACCTGATCTGCATTCTGTAAGATCATAGCTACCCTTTGACTTGAGTCTATTTTCCCAGCCAACTTCCATATACCTTGATTGAAGAAACATACACATTTTTTTTAATCAGTCAATGTACAAAGAACTTGAATCAGTTTTGACATCCCTTTGATATTTTCTTCCCCCTGTCATTCTTGCAGCTTTTTTAACAATTTTATTTGATGTGATGACATAGCCAGGGAACTGTGTGAGGGAGTTGTGAATGGTGGATAGAAGTGGAAATGGAATTAGTGGGTGAGATAATCAAATCATGCTAATTTATTGAAGATCATGTCCTGCTTCAAAGATAAGAGGTTGAGAGAAAGAGCATGTCAAATCAACAAGTTCCCTCCTGACACAATCTAGAAATATTGTGTGGGAAGGAACTGCAGATGCTGGTTGAAACCGAATAGAGGCATAAAAAGCTGGAGTAACTCAGTGGGACAGGCAGTATCTCTGGAGAGAAGGAATGGGTGACGTTTCGGGTCGAGACCCTTCTTCAGAGTCTCTATCAAAATCTGAAGTATCTGTCAGAGACTGAAGAAGGGTCTCGACCTACACATGCTTTATCTTCAATGTTAGTGCAAAAAAAATCTGGAATTTTTTACAGAATAGCATTAAAGGGGCTGCCCCATTTGGGCGACCTAATCCGCGAGTTCTGGCGAGTTTGCCCTCGACTCATACTCGCAGCATGGTCGACACGAGGCCATAGGAGGTCTTTGTAAATCTCCTTCATGCTCGAGAGTAGTCCCCGTGTACTCGAGGCCTCAGCTAGGTCGCGGCGGTTTTTTCAACATGTGGAAGAATACCCGCGAGTAAAAAAAGGTCGCCATGGAAAAAATCGATACTTTTTTTACTCGTAGGTTTAGTCGTAGTAGGTCGGCCTGTTAGTCATAGATAATCGAGGGTAGTCGAAGGTAGTCGTAGATAGTCTTCATCATAGTCGAAGGGAGGTCGAAGTAGATCGAAGGAGGTCGTCTTCACTCTCCACTATTCGGTGTCCAATTTTCCAATTTTCCCGAAGTCATAGCTGGTCGTAGCTACACGAAGCTGGTCTTCAACATAGTCGAAGGAGGTCGAAGGAGGTCTTCTACATAGTCGAAGGAGGTCTTCAACATGACATTATTTCAAACTCTCCTAAACTCTTCTAAACTCGCCAATTAGGTCGCCCAAGTGGTACAGCCCCTTAAGTAAGTAAGACTCAAACACTCCAACAGTTCAGATTTTTGCTACAAGATTGAAGAACCACATTTGACCCATCCCTACTTGCCCTTGAATTGGGTCCTTCATAGAGCAAGATGAATGAATGAATGAATGAATGAATGAATGAATGAATGAATGAATGAATGAATGAATGATACTTTATTTTAATTTCTAAAATGTATTTATAAATTCTATATCTCTGCCATTTTTTCCCCACCATCTATTATCCCCACATCCCCGTCACCCCCTCCCGAGTCTGCCAGTCATCCACATGTTTAGGTGCAGTTTACACTAACCATACAATCCACACAACTTGGACATGGGATGAAACAGGATCACCAAGAGAAAATCGGGCAGGCATAAGAAAACATGCAAACTCCACCGTCAACACTGGAGGCCATGACTGCCATCCAAAGTAGGTGGCTTACTACATCCTTCTCACGGGTAATTCAGGATGGGGGATACATGCCAGCCTTGCCAATGATACTGATATTTATAAATTAATACGTGCAATAACTGGGAACAAGAAAGTGGCTTTATGCATAGCTTTATTCAACCAACTGCAGTACTTGTATGTCTTCAATTTCACTATCCATCCTCACTTCCAGACAACTCAGGGTCTGACAGAACATTTGACACGTGAGTCATATGATTATTTGCTTGCCTTGTGCTGCCAATACTGGGAGCTGCATAGCTATTGACAGGGACTAGAGACGGAAATTAGCTACTGATTGGCTACAATCTCGCATATTTACATGCAAATGTTCATTAATTTGGCCCTTCGAGCCAGCACCGCCATTCAATGTGATCATGGCTGATCATCCCCAATCAGTACCCCGTTCCTGCCTTCTCCCCATATCCCCTGACTCCGCTATTTTTAAGAGCCCTATCTAGCTCTCTCTTGAAAGCATCCAGAGAACCGGCCTCCACCGCCCTCTGTGGCAGAGAATTCCACAGACTCACCACTCTCTGGTTTGTTTTTTTATGGAGGATGAGGGAAGACCTGATAGAAGTATATAAAATTATGGGAGGCACAGATTGGGTTGACAATCAGAAACTATTTCCTGGGGTAGAAATGACAATGACATGAAGGCATCGATTTGAATTGAGAGGAGCAAAGTTTAAAGAAGATGTGTGGTGCAAGCTTCTTACTAAGAGTAGAATGCGTTACTAGCGGTGGTGGTGGTGGTGGCAAATATGACAGTGGCATTTAAGAGGCTTTTGGATAGACTCATGTATATGCATGGAATGGATGGATATGGATCATGTGCAGGCATATGAGAATAGTGTATATGGCATCATGTTTGGCACAGGCTTTGGGGGTGAAGGGTATGTTCCTCTACTGCACTGTTTCATGTCCTCCCATTTCATATGCTTGGAAACTTGGTCAGCAGCCAAGTGTGTGACTTGCTCAAAAACCTTCAGAAAATTCAAATGAATTACATCTTCATCTATTCTACCAGATGCATCCTCAAAGAATTCCAATAGATTAGACAAATAATGTCTGCCTTTCATAAATCCCTGCTGACCCTGTTCAATCAATAATAGTATTGACAATATTATCTTTATTATTTTTTATTATTGTTACACAAAATACTTTACTTTTGCTTCATGGGAGTTTCGTGTGCATGTTTGGGCTGACCTGCTTCAGATAAGTCTGCAATTAGCTGGATAGGGCTTTAGTAATCATTTGGCGTAACATTACTTCATTTATTATGAGATCAATCATCTTTTCTGTTCACAAACATGCAGCATATTTCCAGGAAATATTCAAGGTGAAACATTAAAGCATCTGATCGAAGGCATGTTTGAATTTGTTTTAAACTCATGCTCCAAAAGGCAATCCCTTCGAGATAGAATTGATTAGTTCCTGTATCCACCCAGTTGGCTGGCAACTATTTTAATGTATTACTATAGCGCAAATGTAATTAATTTAGTACAATTGATGTCCTTTGTAAAACTGACATTTGGATCAATTTACACTGTTGTTCAAGCATGTTGATGTACATTTGATCATTATCTTTCCCCAGGACTCTTATCCAACTGCTCACTGCAGACTTTCTCCTTGGCTTCTCTTATCAGTGTGTTTTTTCCTATTGGAAAATAGAAAGCTCAGCACATGGCAGCTCTCAAACATCAATCTTCAGTTGTCGAAGAAGAATTACTCTTTTATCATTCTTCAACCAAAAAATTTAAGGTTCACTATTTGTGTCGTTACTAATTCTTCTGGAAAAAAAAACTTGGGAGTAAAATGCAGAAATCCGTTGGTAGAAAATGTAATGGATTGCAGGAGTAATTAACGTTTAAGAAGGAACTGCAGCTGCGGGAAAATCGAAGGTAGACAAAAAGGCTGGAGAAACTCAGCGAGTGAGGCAGCATCTATGGAGCGAAGGAAATAGGCAACGCTTCGGGTCGAAACCCTTCTTCCGTTACTTTGCTCTGAAGATTTTGATCTCTCTAGAAACAGGCCCTTCAGCCCACCAAGTCTGCACCGACCAGCAATCCCCACACATTAACACTACCCTTCACACTCTAGGGACAATTTTACATTTATACCAAGCTAATTGACCTACAAACTTGTACATCTTTGGAGCGTGGGAGGAAACTGAAGATCTCGGAGAAAGCACATGCAGGTCAAAGGGAGAATGTACAAACTCTGTACAGACAAGCACCTGTAGTCAGGATCGAACCTGGGTCTCTGGCAGTGTAAGGCAGTAGCTCTACCGCTATGCCACCGTGCCACATGAGCAAAGATCATGCAAAATTAAAGGATAAAAGTAGAGCGAGGAAAGTGGATCGGAAAGAAAAAACTTCCGTTGCACCTCACACTAACACTGAATGTGTCACCATTTCCACAACCAGTGAACTATTTCTGAAGAATAAGCATTGTAATATAGTGAATATGGCAGCCAGCAGAGCAAAATCCCATGAAGAATAATAATGCTCAGATGATCTGCAAATTGTTATACAATTTTGATCAAGGGAAAAATATGGCGTGGGTACTGGACAGTTTTACAATCATGAGAAAAGATCTTTTACATCTCTTTAAGAGAGAAGGCAAGGTCTTGACTTCATCACTCATGGAAAAATGGCACCTCCATCAGCACAGCACTCCCTCACCATGGTAATGGAGTGCGAGACTGGATTATTTGTTCAATTCTCTGCAGCAGGTCATAAACCAGCAGCTCGAAGCAAAAAATGCTACAAAATGGGCCACAGCGGACAAAACATAAAATAAATAGGATATTAAATGCCCCGTAAACACCAAAACAGTTCAATCACCACTACTCTTGTGAATTCGAACCATAAACTGCATTACTGATTTGAAAAGAAATATTTTACAAGAATATAAAAGTTTTGGCAAAAAAAAATCGCATTTCTACTTTGCAATAACTGCAGCTGAACAAATGCACCAACCTCACCAAATGGATAACAGCAGCCACCTGCCTTCAGTTGGAGGCATCAAGACTGCCTTGGTATACTCAGTCCAGCATTTTCTTTATACGTCCAAATTGTAAAAGTAAAGCTGTTAGAGAATCTAACTATCTGAGTCTTACAATGAATCTATATAATCTCTGGCTATCACTGTCTGTGTAAAGTCCATTATGGTTCAAAATTGTCCTCAAAATATTTCCCCTGGCTCTCTGGTGAAAGTAATTGTGGATAAGCTTCGAAACAACTGAAACACAAGTTACTAAATAAGTTGCCGTTATTTTGTACCATGATGTATTCTGCATCCAAATTTCTCTCCACCTCAACTTAACAAGCTGAAGTTGATGTAGATATACTGATATTTTTTTAAAACACATTGCACTGGAGTCACTCAGCGGGTCAGACAACATCTCCAGAGAACATGAATAAGTGATGTTTCAGGTCAGGATCCCTAAGGGGCTGTCCCACTTGGGCGACCTAAATGGTGAGTTTAGAAGAGTTTGAAAAAATTACATGTTGAAGACCTCCTTCGACTATGTTGAAGACCAGCTTCGACTAGCTACGACTAGCTACGACTAACTTCGGGAAAATGGGACACCGAATAGTGGAGAGTGAAGACGACCTCCTTCGATCTCCTTCGACCTCCCTTAGACCTCCCTTTGACTATGATGACTATACCTACGACTACCTTCGACTACCCTCGATTACCTACGACTAACCTGACGACCTACTACGACCTTCTACGACCTACTACGACTAAACCTACGAGTAGAAAAAGTATCAATATTTTCCGTGGCGATCATTTTTAAATTGCGGGCATTTTTTAACATATTGAAAGAAACGCCGCGACCTAGCTGAGGCCTCGAGTACGCGGAGACCACTCTCGAGCATGAAGGAGAGTTACGAAGACCCTACGACCTCGTGTCGACCATGCAGCGAGTATGAGTCGAGGGCAAACTCGCCAGAACTCACAGATTAGGTCGCCCAAGTGGGACAGCCCCTTTAACATCACCTATTCATGTTCCCCAGAGATGTTGCCCAACCCACTGGGTTACTCCAGCACTTTGTGTTTTTTTTTGTAAACCAGCATATGCAGTTCCTTGTCTGTCTCGAAATACTGATGTTGGCTGCTGATATTAACCTCTTGCTGTTAGAATGTATTGGTGATCGTGGAATGGCAGAATTTGAAGCCAATCCCAAGTGATCAATGGAAAGTGGTGGATGGACCTAAACAGCCACTTTTGGAGTGAGGTGGCTTCCTCCAGGGCAATTTAGTCAGTCATACTATCAATTGGCATAAGTTATAAGGTCATAAGTAATAGTAGAGTTAGGCCATTTGGCCCATCAAGTCAGTTCTGCAGCCATTCAATCATGGCTGATCTATCTCCCTCCTAACCCCATTCTCCTGCCTTCTCCCCATAACCTCTGACATCTGTACTAATCAAAAATCTATCTATATCTGCCTTAAAAATATCCACTGACTTGGCCTCTACAGTGGCAAAGAATTCCACAGATTCACCAGCCTCTGACTAAATAAATGTTTCCCCATCTCCTTCCTTTAATTCTAAGGCTATGATTTCTAGTCCTAGACTTTCCCGCTAGTGGAAACATCCTCCCCACATCCACTCTATCCTGGCCTTTCACTATTCTGTACATTTCAATAAGGTCCCCCCTCATTCTTCTAAACTCCAGCAAGTACAGGCCCAGTGCCGACAAACGCTCATCATAGGCATCGCGGCATGGCAGAAACTATGGCCAGACCAAAGATCGCCTGAACCTGTTCTACTACCATCAACATCTTTAACAATGTGATGTGATGCAGTATGTGCCCTACTTGGTATATATAACATAACCAGTGTAGGGAAGAACTGTAGATGCTGGTTTAAATCAAAGATGGACACAGAATGCTGGAGTAACTCAGTGGGACAGGCAGCATCTCTGGAGAGAAGGAATGGGTGACGTTTCGGGTCGAGACTGCAGAAGGGTCCCACTGAGTTACTCCAGCAATTTGTGTCTATCTTCGATAACATAACCAGTTATGGTTTTGGCAGTCCTTTCATCTGCAAATCATAAATATGTTAAGCTTCCCTTAGAATCAAAAAACATGGAAACAGGCCCTTCAGCCCAAGTCAACCATGTCAACCAAGATGCTCTATCTAAGCTCGCCCCATTTACCTGCAATTGGCCCATATCATATAAGCTTATACTATCCATGTACCTGTCCAAATGTCTTCTAAAGCTTCTTATTGTACCTGCCGTAGCCACTTCTCTGACAGCTCTTTCCAAAGCTCTTTTCCCTCTGGGTAAAAAAACTGTCCGTCAAGTTCCTCTTTAATCTTACCTCACTCACCTTAAACCGACACCCTCTTGTTCTTGAAATCCCCGCCCAGGGGAAAAGGTTCAATGCATTCACCCTATCCATTCCTCCTTCTACGCTTTATTTATTAACTTAGTTTTATAAACTTTCCCTTTTATTTAAGCGATATCATATACCTCTACAAGATCAGCCCTCAGCCTCCTGACACTTCATTGCACATCAGTGAACAACAGGTCGCCAAATTAATTTGGAATTAGTTTCAGGAAGAGAACCAAGAAACATTTGACGTTTACATCAAACGATCGCAGTTCCCATCTGTAATATAATATGCGCTTCCTCATACTCACGGAATCTTTAATCCTTATGAAAGAACAATGAGAAGGCATTTTCTCCCATGTGATATATTTCATTTCTTTGTAATTATTATTGGTATCAACCAATTATGATCCAACAACATTAATTATATTCAAAAAAAGACATAAGGTGCTGGAGTAAATCAGTGGGCCAGGCAGCTACTGTGTTCCTCCAGCAGTTCGTTGTCTGTTCAGGAACTATCTTTACATCGCCGACTGAAGAGATGATTTTGATGTTTTCCGATTGTTTAAGAAGGAACTGCAGATGCGGTAAAATCAAAAGTAGACAAAAGTGCTGGAGAAACTCAGCGGGTGCAGCAGCATCTATGGAGCGAAGGAAGGTTCAGTCTGAAGAAGGGTTTCGGACCAATACTTTGCCTATTTCCTTCACTTCATAGATGCTGCTGCACCCGCTAATGTTTTCTGATGTTGACGCAACAATATATTTGTCACTGGAGAACATGGATAGGTAATGTTTCGAGTCGCGGCTGTGGAAAGCATCTTGTCCGGAAATATTACCATCTGGTTTGGGAATTGCTCTGCCCAGGACAAGAAGGCTCTGCAGAGAGTAGTGCGTTCGGCCGAACGCACTATGGGAACTTCACTCGCCCCCCTGCAGGAACTACACATCAGGAGGTGCAACTCCAGAGCCAATAAAATCATGGGAGACCCCTTCCACCCATGCAATGGACTGTTCCAGCTGCTACGGTCAGGCAAACGCCTCCGTTGCCATGCTGTGAGAACGGAGAGGTTGAGAAGGAGTTTCTTCCCAGAGGCCATTCGGACTGTAAACTCCTATCTCACCAGGGACTAACTTTACTGAACGTTTTTCCTTCCAATATTTAATATGTAAAAGAATATGTGTGTGTTAATGATTGTGTTTATAGGTTGTTTGGTTGTTTGTTTGTTTGTCTTTTTGCACAAAGTCCGCGAGCATTGCCACTTTTCATTTCACTGCACATCTCGTATGTGTATGTGACGAATAAACTTGACTTGACTTGACTTGAGTCAGGGCCATTCTTTAGACTGATTGTAGGTGATGGGGAAAGAATGCTGGAATAGAGCATGGGCCGGAAAAAGCCTGGCAGGTAATAAATAGGTGGATACAGGTGAGGGATGTTTTAGTTTAGTTTAGAGACACAGCGTGGAAACAGGCCCTTCGGCCCACTGAGACCACGCCGACCAGCCATCCCTGCACACCAACACTATCCTACCCACACTAGGAATAATTTTACCAAGCCAATTAACCTAAACCTGTATGTTTTTGGACTGTAGGAGGAAATCGGAGTTCCCGGAGAAAACCCACACAGGTCACGGGGAGGATGTACAAACTCTTTACAGACAGTACCTGTAGTCAGGGTCTAACCCAGGTCACTGGCATTGTAAGGCAGCAACTCTACCGCAGTGCCACTGTGATAGGCAGATGGCTGAACAAAGTCCAGGATGTAAAGAAAAGAAAGTGTGAGACAGAAGAGATTGAAGAGTCGTGAACTGTGAAGCTAGAGGAATGAATGTAGGTGGAAGCAGAGAGGGGGGGGGGGGGGCAAATAGGTGCGAGTCCTGGTGGGGCACAGGGTGGGGGTGGGTGAGAAAGGGGAGGTGGTGAAGGTGAGGGGGGGAGGTGTATGTTACTTAATATTGGAGGATACAATGTTCATACTGTTGTGTTGTAAGCTACGCAAGATGCTTATCCACCAGGTTGCATGTGGCCTCACCCTGGCAATGAAGGGTATTATATACACATCATGCAGATTGATTGTGAATCTTTTCAGATTGAGCAGTGTGAGAACAAATTCAGAAAAAGAAACATTGTAAAAAACATTGTACGACTGTGTGACATTTCAATGTGATGTAGGTGGACACTAGGAATAATATTTTATTCACATTTATTATTTTCTTGCTCCCGATGTTGGGGAAGTCCAGGACAAGGGGTCACAGCTTAAGGATAAGGGGGAAATCCTTTAAAACCGAGATGAGAAGAACTTTTTTCACACAGAGAGTGGTGAATCTCTGGAACTCTCTGCCACAGAGGGTAGTCGAGGCCAGTTCATTGGCTATATTTAAGAGGGAGTTAGATGTGGCCCTTGTGGCTAGGGGGATCAGAGGGTATGGAGAGAAGGCAGGTACAGGATACTGAGTTGGATGATCAGCCATGATCATATTGAATGGCAGTGCAGGATCGAAGGGCCGAATGGCCTACTCCTGCACCTAATTTCTATGTTTCTATGTTTCTATGTTTCTATCACGCGTCCAGTATTTTGAAAATGTGGATTTTTTTTTTTTTAAATTGTGGCTGTATGGTGATTCGAATTTCGCTGTACTTTAATTGGTACATGTAACAATAAACTGACCTGGAAACCTTGAAGTGTGTTATGATGGGGCAAGTTGAAGATGAGTGTCCTCTCACATGCTATGGTGGATGTCAAAATGGCATGGACCTCAACTTTCAACAATGTTCAAATGCATCTGTTGTCCACAAACTTCCACTTGACAACTCAGGTTTTGGTGACCTTGGTATTTTTGTGTGCTCATCATAATATGAACGATTTTCCATTAGTTCTGAAGATTGCCTCCAGTCTCACAGAAAGTCTGTTGGAAATTCAGTACAGCACAACAGGAAGAGTGGGAAGATTGGAGAAAAGATGACATTGGTTTTCACTCAGAGGGGTTCTGGTTTTGACTTATTGGTTGGTATCATGGTTTGCATGCCGTCATGGAACAAATGCAAGAAAGAGCAAAGCAACATTCATGGTGAACAACATATTCATCAACATAAATATGTTCTCCATCAGCAGCGCACTGTGGTACCAATAGACAATGGACAATAGAGAATAGGTGCAGGAGTAGGCCATTCAGCCCTTCGAGCCAGCACCGCCATTCAATGTGATCATGGCTGATCATCCCCAATCAGTACCCCATCCTGCCTTCTCCCCATATCCCCTGACTCCGCTATTTTTAAGAGCCCTATCTAGCTCTTGAAAACATCCAGAGAACCTGCCTCCACCGCCCTCTGAGGCAGAGAATTCCACAGACTCACCACTCTCTGTGAGAAAAGGTGTTTCCTCGTCTCCGTTCTAAATGGCTTACTCCTTATTCTTAAACTGTGGCCCCTGGTTCTGGACTCCCCCAACATCAGGAACATGTTTCCTGCCTTTAGTGTGTCCAAGCCCTTAACAATCTTATATGTTTCAAGTTACCAGTATGTACTAACTTCATGATATTGCAATACCTGTTGAGGCTTCGGTGGGCGGCGCGACTCTCGTCAGCAGCGGCCTCTGCAGTCCGTCTGTGTTTTATTATTTTTTGTCTCGTTTTTATGTAGTTTTTGTTATTTTTTTTTTGGGGTATGTGTGTGGGGGAGTGGGGGTGGGGTGGGGGGGAGGGGGTAACTTTAAAATCTTTCCCCTGCACGGGAGACCCAACCTTTTCTTTGTCGGGTCTCCGTTGTCGTTGCGGCTGCAACGTGGAGCGGCCTCCAACAGGAACGACCTGGGGTTCCAGCTGCGGAGCTGCCGACTACTCACCGTCACGGGGCTGGCCGAGTCCGGAGCGGGTGGAGCTGTGGTGGAGCGCTGCTGCCACCCGACCTCCGGAGTTTCGGAGGCTGCAACTGCGGGTTTGGCGGACGGCGGCACTGGCAGCCCGCGGGTCCCTGCTGGGAGACCGCTTTTGGGGGCTTCCGCAACGGCGACTTCTCCCGCCCGAGTTGTGGGGTTGAAGAGCACCTGAGCGGGGCCTTACACCATCGCCCCGCGCGGCTTGGAATGGCCGCGGGACTTTGCGAGAGCACGCCGGGGGCTCTAACACCAAGACCCGGTGCACGACCTTGCATCACCCGGCGTGGCTTTAATGGCCGCGGGACAATCGCCATCGCCAGCCGGGGGCTTTGACTTTGACTCTGACTCTGACATGGGGGGGGAGAGTGCAGTGGAGAGATAAGTTTTTTTTGCCTTCCATCACAACGATGTGATGGATGTTTGTGTAAACTGTGTTGTGTCCCGGGTCTTTTTGTTTTGTAATGTATGGCTGCAGAAACGACATTTCGTTTGGACCTCAAGGGGTCCAAATGACAATAAATTGAATTGTATTGTATTGTATAACAGAACATAGAACATCAAACATAGAACAGCACAGATTATTGGCACAGATCTTTAGAGTGTGGGAGGAAACCAAAGATCTCAGAGAAAACGTGGTCACGGGGAGAATGTACCAACTCCGCACAGTCAGCACCCGTAGTTGGGATCTAACCCGGATCTCTGGCGCTGCAAGCGCCGTCAGGCAGCAACTCTACCGCAGGGCCTCTGTGCCGCTCGTGTTATTTAAATCCTAACAAATTAGCTTGGGAGAACAAGCTGGCTCCAACTGTGAAATAATAATATTGGCTTAAATTAAATACATGTTACGTCTCAATACTTAATAACATCCAAGTAAATTGAATGGTTTTCTTTTGAATCCCTAAACAGGGAAGTGTTAGTCATTTGACACAATAGCAGATTTCATGCGAATCAAAATTTATTTGAGGAAATCTTCTGGCATGTTGGACAAATAACGATTTGGCCAGCCATGATTCTCAATGGCATGTATCCACATCATTGTAAGTCAATCTGTTGTACCACAGCTTCCATCTCCAGTTAGCATTGCAGTCACGTCTGCCAATTAGCCAAGGAACACCAGCTCCTGAAATTTATTTTCTATCTCCTTACAAACATAGAGGGAGGCCATTCAGCATATTGAGTCTATGCTGTCTCTTGAGGCAATGCTACCCATCCTCTTTTTATCTTATAACCTGTTTTCCTTTCACACACCCATTGATCCTCCCCTGATTCTCCCTTCTACACTTGGGGGAGTTTACGGAAGGTAATTACTGACCAGCACATCTCTGGGATAGAACATCGAACTGTACAGCAGAGGAACAGGTCCTTCAAAGCCCTCAATGGGCTTGCCCCCTCCTACATTAAAAGTCTTCTCACCCACCACTCCACCTCCAGGTCCCTCAGATCGGCCGACTTGGGGCTGCTGAATATCCCGCGGTCTAGGCATAAGCTTAGGGGCCACCGCGCCTTTGCAGTTGCAGCTCCTAGACTGTGGAACAGCATCCCCCTTCCCATCAGAACTGCCCCCTCCATCGACTCCTTTAAGTCAAGACTAAAAACGTATATCTATACTCCCAAGCCTTTCCTGACGTCCACTGAGCGAGGGCTATATGTATGTAGTTTGTTTGTTTATACTATTCTTATAACAAATGTAAAGCACTTTGGCCATCGAGAGTTGTTTCTTAAATGTACTATATAAATATATGTGACTTGACTTGAATGTGACTTCATCCCACAAAGTCAGTGCTAAAGTTAATGTAATCTCCTCTGATAGCACAGGAACAGACCCTTCAGCCCACAATGCCCATGTCGGACATGGTGTCAATTTAATATAATCTCCTCTGACAGAACATAGCACAGTACAGTACAGGAACAGGCTCTTCAGCCCAAAATGCCAAGTTAATCTTATCTCCTCTGACTGAACATAGCACAGCACAGGAAAAGGCCCTTCAGCCAACAATGTCCGTGCCGGACATGACGCCAAGTTAATATGAGAAGGAACAAGACCACTTCAGATAAAACCCATGCAGCCACCGAGAGAATATTCTAACTCCACGCAGACGCAACCGGCAGTCAGGGTCAAAGCCAGGTTGCTAGAGCTGAGAGGCAGCAGCAATACTGGTTGCTCCACCGTACCACCTATTTGTTTAGAGCCATAGGGTCTTACAGCATGGAACCAGGTCCTTTGCCCCAACTCTCCCACACCGGCCAATATGTCCCATCTACACTAGTCCCACCTGCCTGCGTTAAAACGGCCCATATCCTTCTAAATCCAAGTACCTATCTAAATGTTTTTTAAACAATGCGATAGTACCTGCCTCAACGATCCTGAATGGGAACTCTGTCCAAATTTGGAAGGAATGCAACCAAAGGTATAAGGTCAATACAAATTAAGAATGGAAATTTAGTTTATAAACAGAAAATTCTGGAAACACTCAGCTGGCCAGGCAGCGTCTTTGGAGATAAAATTGGAATCAGCTTTTAAGATGGACGCCTTTGATCTGAAGTATAGATGATAAATGAATGAATTGCACTCGCCAATCTGCTGAATACCTGCAGAATCTTCACATGGGAAGGAAAGGATGGTGCTAATGTTCAAATATGAGAAACCTAATAGTGTGATAGTAAGCTAGCTTTTATAGAGGGGCAAGGAGCAAAGGAGACCTTTAGGCTGTAATGACAGACGCAGGTCACAATGAAGAGCTCAAATTCCTGAGATTTTATAATTGGAATAAATACCATGTTCTAATTTACCGCGTGATTATCACATTAACTTTCCATGTTCCATATCTCTCTGCTCCGAGAGAATTTACATCCGCCTTATGTTTAGTATTAGTTTAGTTTAGCGATACAACGCAAAAACAGGCCCTTTAGCCCACCGAGTTCGCACCAACCAGCGATCCCCGCACATTAACACTATCCTACGCACACTAGGGACAATTTACTCATACACCAAACCAATTAACCTGTACATCTTTGAAGTGTGTGAGGAAGTGTCGGAGAAACCCACGTTGATCACGGGGAGAACGTACAAACTCCGTATAGACAGCACCCGTGATCGGGATCGAACACGGGTCTCTGGCGCTGCTACAACTCTACCGCTGTGCCACAGTGGCCACCCTTGTAAACACATGAGAGAGGGAACAGGGCAGAGAGAAAACAGAGAGAACATGTAACCAAGAGGAAGGAGGGGGCTAAAGGAGGATGTCAAGGAAATCCATGCATGAACTGTTCACCGATAGTTTAAATCATTTTTACTGCCCCCACATCTCTCAGTGATGTTTATTCCAGGAACCATAAAAAGCCTGTGTTCCCGCCAACCGAAAGGAGCAAACTCCAGAAGAAAGAGATTCTATGAGATAAGGCAATAAGAGAAACACAAAGTGTAGGAAGGAACTGCAGATGCTGGTTTACACCAAAGATTGACACAAAATGCTGGAGTAGCTCAACGGGTTAGGCAGCATCTCTGGAGAAAAATAAATAGGTGATGTTTCAGGTCGAGGCCCATCTTCAGACTGATAGTCAGGGGAAAGAGAAACCTCAGAACCTTTTCATACCTCTAGTTTTCCCTCTCTGACTCTCAGTCTGGTCTCGGCCCGAAACATCACCTATTCCTTTTCTCCAGAGAAGCTGCCTCACCCGCTGAGTTACTCTAGCATTTTGTGTTATCTTAAGAGAAACATGGAATAGAATTAAGAGGGCGAACAAGACAGGACTCCAGATCTTAGAGGTTGATTTGTATTGATTGTTGGAAATAAGAATCAGACCACCATGTGTAATAGGCAAGTCTTTGTATTCCTTCGTGAATTTACTGCAAACCTTTTGTGTAGAAGCAAAATCATTTTGATACACAAATATTTTAATGACAATTTCCAACACGTAGAGTGTAAGAGCTTTTGGACCATTCCTGTAAAATGATTAGCATGAGCCTTAATATCTTGTCAAATCATATGATTCATGAAGGTCCACAGCAAGAAAAGAAGTAAAAAACTCACAAAATGATGAAAGGAGGGAGCTCAATCGAAGTTTCTCTCAACCATAGGGGATAACAAACTGGAATCTGATTTTTAAAATCTAACAAAGAATTCCTGCATTATCGGACAATTATTGTGGTTTGCAGAACCTTATTCTGCATATTTGGACAAACCATTGAAAATTTAAAAATAAGAAACAAATGGAGATAGAAACAAGATGAATGTGTGTACAGAGTGTAAAATGAAGATGCAAAACGAAAACATTGGATTGAACATCAAATCATTAAGAGACCAAATAGAATCATAATGAAAACCAAGCCCATCTTCATTCTCCTCAGCACAGTGGAGACTTTTCTAATGAGCAATGAAGTGAAACTTTCGTTGTGCTGCTTGAATCCGATTTCAGATTCATCCCTTACACCAGAATTCCCCTGTTGCAATTTTGTTCACTGGCTATTTCTCTCATTCTGCTGCTCGAACTTCAGTCCATGACTACGTTAACGTCAAGGTTTAACTTCACTCTCGCCCTTGCAGCTGGAGATCTTACGTCAATCCTCACTCCACAACCTCAACCCAGCCAAGGCAGTCAGAGCCACCAGTCGCGGCTGCAGTTTCCGTGTATTTACAATGTCACTCATCATCGACCACTCAAAATGTTTAATTCTTCCATCTCTGTGACCACTGCATCTCCCATTTACAAGATAACCTGCCGTTAATCATCAAGGCATCTTTGACAGTAAGTCCCAAATGTGTAATGTCAAATACTGGGCAGCACGGTGGCAGAGCACTAGAGACCTGGGTTCGATCCTGACTGCTGTCTGTACGGAGTTTGTATATTCTCCCCGTGACCTGTGCGGGTTTCCGTCACTGCTCCGGTTCCGTCCCACACTCCAAAGACGTACAGGTTTGTTGGTCAATTGGCTTTGGTAAAGATTATACATTTCCCCAATAGTGTGAGTGTATGGGGATCACTGGTCGGTGTGGGCTTGGTGGGCCAGAAGGCCTGATCTGCGCTGAATCTTTAAACTATACTAAACTAATTAGGACAAGTGCTACAAGGCGATGGGAATAAAAACCACATGCGGATTCCCCTCCAAACCATAAACCATCCTTACATGGAAATACATCCATTATTGCTACAAGGCCTAAGTATTAGAACTCTTAATGTAACAAGATTGTGGGACTCTCTGCACCACAAGGACTCTTGAGCTATGGAGAAATAATGTCAAATTAAAAACTGTTAATTGAATTATAGATTGATCCAAAATCCTGGAGTAACTCAGCAGGACAGGCAGCATCTCTGAAGAGAAGGAATGGGTGACATTTTGGGTCGAGGCCTTTCTTCAGATTGAGAGTCAGAGGCGTGGGAGTCTAGAGACATCGACGGGTAAGGTGTGAAAATGACAGATCAAAGCAGACGATGGTAAGGAAATGTAGAATATTTTATTTTTAGCTGAGGGGAAGGTGGCAAGGAGGCATACAATCAGTAAAATTAATCAGAAGGACAGTGAAACTAGTTGGAGAACTAGGGTGGTGTGGGGAGGGAGAGAGAGGGAAAGCAAGGGTTACTTGAAGTTAGAGAAATTAATATTTATACTGCTGGGTTGAAAGCTGTCCAAGCAAAATATGAGGTGCTGTTCCTCCAATTTGCATTGGGCCTCACTCTGACAGTGGACAGGTCCTCTCAGTTACTCCAGCATTTTGTGTCTATCTTCGGTGGAAACCAGCATCTGCAGTTCCTTCCTACACAATTGAATTATAGAGCTGCATAGAATATACAATGCAGAATTATTTTATTGGAATTCACCTACGACACCTGGCGACAACCTACGTCAACCTACGACAACCTACGACTGCAAAAATTGTCGCAAACATGTTTGAAATTTTGAGGCAGTCGCCCAAAAAAATCGCCTGAGTGGGACAGGCCCTTTACCTTGGTCTCTCCGTTACTCTACCTAATCTGAAGTTTGGTGTCTACTATCAAGTATATTGTAGTAACTTCATACAAGTGAATACTTTAATCGCAATAAGTGTTTTTTGTTGTTGTTCAAGGCCCATGATAGGAGCTTATAATCCAGGATGACACTCTAGAGCAGCTCTTAGGTTGTGTAGCATTACTGAAGGGGTAGTGATGTCAGTCTGGTGGATGTTCAAAGATTCTGCGGTACTAAAAATTTGAGAAGAGCAGGAAGTTTTCTTGCTGGCCAAGGAATCGTTCCTCCTTCAGTCATCAGCATCTGCTGCAATTGTGGCCATTCATCTGGGTTGCCGTGCAGAAAGAAACTGCCACATGACAGCACGTCAAAGTAATTCACTGCATGTGAAGCCCTAAGATGCTTCTGGGAGATCTATATCAATATAAGTTTGCCTTTCTTTACACACGGTGTGGAATATGTACCAAGGCAGTTACACGGCTCAATCTCGAAGTTGCAGTGATGTTAATAAAACCCCTTGAGCTTCTCTATCCCGGTTTTATGATGTGTCCTGAGTCAATCCAGTCATTTCTGCTATGAAATGCACTCCATAAAAATACAATACACTGGCTTTGATGCATTTTCATATCATCAATAAATAAGTGTCAAGTTCTCTGGCCATCCAAGATGATTGATACCCAGAAACTGATTTTTTTTTTTAATTGAAGACTTTGCTTTCATCTAGTTGCAGTGTTTTATCCTCTTGAGATTCAGCGATGATATAAAGTATCAGGAAAATGTGTTCTCGCATTTCCCAAGGGACTGATCATTCTGAACAAATTACAGTTAACAGGGAAATAGGATCTATTCTTCACTATCTGACAAAGCCTTCTTTAATTTACTGCCAGTATTGCCGAGTAGCTCCTACGGGCTAACACAATCTTCCATGTAACCATCAGCGTTCACCTTTATTCAGTCTTTGTTCTCTGCTTTAGACAGCACTGTTAATTGGAAATGATGCTGGCTCACTGTTTGGTCCTGAAAATCAATTACTGGCTGCTTTGTCAAAAGCAGTCAGTGTTTTCAGTGGATGGAGTAGTTCAAAGTTGCACTTGGCTGTGAATGTAAGTTGCAGTAGTTGTACTTGCGTTGCGATGTCACCTTCACAGAATAGTACTTCCGATCAAAGACAATGCGTAATTTCTTAAAGTTTGGCTTCCAGAGAGTGACATTGAGTTCACAGGATGAAAAGAGGCCATTAAGCCCAACTAGTTTGTGGCAATGTGTCTGATCCATTGTAACTATATTAATTGTAACGTTCAGCTCCTTTCTCACTCAAGCAGTTATTCAGTTTACTCTTAAACAGCCACTTTTAGTTAAGAGACCGCATGAAAACAGGCCCTTCGGCCCACTGGCAATCACCCGTACACTGGTTCTATCGTAAACGCTAGGGAACAATTTACAAAAACCCAATTAACCTGCAAACCTGCATGTCATTGGAATGTGGGAGGAAACTGAAGGAAACCCACATGGTCGCAAGGGGAATGTACAAACTCTGTACAGACAGCACCCGTAGTCAGGATCGAATTCAGGTGTCTGGCACTGTTATGCCCCTGTCCCACTTAGGAAGCCTGAACGGAAACCTCTGGAGACTTTGCGCCCCACCCAAGGTTTCCGTGCGGTTCCCGGAGGTTGCAGGTGGTTGCCGTAGGTTGCAGGTAGTGGAAGCAGGTAGGGAGACTGACAAAAACCTCCAGGAACCGCACGGAAACCTTGGGTGGGGTGCAAAGTCTCCAGAGGTTTCTGTTCAGGTTCCTCAAGCGGGACAGGGGCAATAAGGCAACAGCTCTACCGCTGCACCACAGTCCTGCCCGATTGTCGACTAATGTCTTTGGTAAGCAATTTTTTCCTGAGTTTTAGACAGAATTCCTAGACAGAATTATTTAGTGCTTACCTTATGCATAACATCTCCAAGCTTTGATCTCCCACAGAAGTAGAAGGCTTTCTAATGAAAGGTCATCAACTTGAAACATTGACAGCCATGCTGAGTATCTGCAAAACTTTCTACTTTGATTTCAGATTTCTAGCATCAGAAAGGAAACATCTTTTTGTCTAGCTTATGAAACACAGATCATTTTCGGTCATTACTTTAAGGATTACAAAGTTATTATTTTAGTTTTGTTATATACTATTATTATACTATTATAGTATAAAGCAGTGGTTCTCAAATGGGGGTACGCGTACCCCTGGGGGTACGTGAAGACACTCCAGGGGGTACGTGAGATTTTAAAATATAGGCCTACATATATGTAGGCCTATATTTTTTCGCTGGTTAGGGGGTACTTGGCTGAAAAAATATTTCACAGGGGGTACATCACTAAAAAAAGGTTGAGAACCACTGGTATAAAGGATTATTATAATTTTAGAGATATAGCGTGGAAACAGACCCTTCGGCCCATCGAGTCCACGCCGACCAACACACTAACACTATCCTACACACTAGGAACAATTTATAATTTTACCAAGCCAATTATCCTAGAAATCCGTACGTCTTTGGAGTGTTGGGAGGAAACCAGAGAAAAACCCACACAGGTCACGAAGAGAACGTACAAACTCCGTACAGACAGCACCCGTACTCAGGATCGAAAACGGGACTCTGGAGCTGTGAGGCAGCAACTCTACCGCTGCGCCACCGCACTGCCCCTTGTCTTATTTCCTCACAAGATGGGTGTGAATTGCTTGAAGGCCATTTGGCCCATCGAGTTTACACTGGCTCTCAGGGCAATCCCATCAGTCCCATTCCTTCACATTTCCCTGTAACCTCTTCTTTCAACACAGGCAACTCCCCATTATCCAGTCACACTAGCATCAATTTACAGTCAACAATTAGATATCTTTGGGAAGTGGGAGAAATCCAAGGCACAGGTCACAGGGAGAATGTACAAACTCCTTGTCTGGAGCCCTGGATGTTAGCATTCAACCTAGGTTAAATAAAGCTGTGAGGCAGCAGTACTACCAGCTGCACAACCTAACTGCCCTACATGTGACAGAAACAGGTCATTTACCCCAACCGGTCTTTGCTGGTGAACATACTCTAATTCAAAGTTTCTCCCATCTTTGCTATTCTAAATCTATCACCATAGCCTTCTCCCATTTGCCTGAGCAACCTCCGTGGAAGTACATCTATACTTTCAATTCAAATTCCCTGTGGGATTAAGTTCTACATTCATAGCACTCTAAAAGTACAGGAGTTTACCCTGAGTTGCTAAATTGGTTTCTTCATGCCTTTTCGATACTTTACTGATGGACTCTTGTTATACTCTGTGGAGGAAGGAACTGCAGATGCTGGTTTACACCAAAGAAAGACACAAAAAGCTGGAGTAACTCAGCGGGTCAGGCAGTATATCTGGAGGAAATAATTTGTGACATTTCGGGTTGAGACCCTTCTTCAGCCTATTCTTCTGAAGAAGGGTCTCGACCCAAAATGTCACCTATTCCTTTTCTCCAGAAATGCTGCCTGACCCGCTGAGTTACTCCAGCTTTCCGTGTCCATCTTCTTGTTAAACTCTGCTCCTCAAATCAAATCACTCTTTCTGTTTCCACAATATCAAAACATTTCATCTCAGTCACAGTCTGTGTTGGATCATCCCTCTGCCTGTTTTCCTCCAGAGAACAGAGACCCAGTCTGGCTCAATACTGGTAGTTGAGGCCAGTTCATTGGCTATATTTAAGAGGGAGTTAGATATGGCCCTTGTGGCTAATGGGATCAGGGGGTATGGAGAGAAGGCAGGTACAGGATACTGAGTTGGATGATCAGCCATGATCATATTGAATGGCGGTGCAGGCTCGAAGGGCCGAATGGCCTACTGCTGCATCTATTTTCTATGTTTCTATGTTTCTTCCAGTCTCATTCTTGTCTCACTCTCCTGTAGGTTTATGTTCATTCATAATATAGCAACCAGATTTGCATTCCTCTCTTTATACAGTACACTAAATGTGATGTAACCAAACTAAGAGTCGATATAGGCTTCCTAATTTTAATTTCAATTCCTCTAGAAGTCAGCCCTTGTGATTGGCTTACTTTTTGATATGACCTTTACAAATGTTAGCCTTCTGGAAAAGAGCTGTATCCTGTTAAATCTTTTCTGACAGTTATAAACTGGGTTCTGGTATTAATTTTGTACAATGATGTTGAGCCTACTTCAAACGACATTGTTTATTGGTATATTGAGGTAACTTGATTGAAAGACACAACATGGAAACAGGTCCTTCGGCCCAATGAGTCTAGGCAGACCATCAATCACCAATTCAAATGAGTTCTGTATCAGCCGACTTTCACATCCTAGACACAGAACAAGGTCACAGGGAAGGTAGACAAAAGTGCTGGGGAAACTCAGCGGTTGAGGCAGCATCTATGGAGTGAAGGAAATAGGCAACGTTTTGGGCCGAAACCCTTCTTCAGACACAGGGAAAACGTGCAAACTCCACACAGAGGTCATGATCGAACCCTATCGGAACCTGTGTCGGCCCTAAACTTAGAAATTATCTCCTTAAAATTCCGCTTCTCCACCACTCTTTCCTGTTGAGGGTGCTAGCTCAGTTTAGTTTAGTTTAGAGATACAGCGCGGAAACAGGCCCTTTGGCCCACCGAAACCGCACCAACCAGCGACCCCCGCACATTAACACAATCCTACACACACTAGGGAGAATTTTTACATTTACACCAAGCCAATTAACCTACTTACCTATTCGTCTTTTGAGTGTGGGAGGAAACCGAAGATCTCGGAGAAAACGCACGCCGGTCACGGGGGGAATGAACAAACTCCGTACAGACCGCACCCGTAGTCAGTATCAAACTCGGGTCTCTGGCGCTATGCCACCGTGCCGCCTAAAAACGTCTCTGAAATTGTAACCTACTTAAAATGTACCTATTTGTCCAAACATCTTCTAATTCTGCTCACTACAAAGCACTGGAGCAGAAAGAACAGGAAACAGAAGGTTGAAGAAGGAATTTGACAGAAATCTTCAGGGTTTTGCCAGGATTTAATGGCCTAAAAAATGTTTCCACCTGCGAGGGAGTCTAATGACAGTGAATACAAATATAGGATCGTCAGTAATAAATCCAATAGGGAACTCATCAAAACATTCTTTACCCAGAGAATATTTTGTACAAGCACGTACAGAAAATTCAATGCCAACATTTTTGGAGGAGGTATTTTAAGCCATATTATGTACATTATTAATTTTTCGATAGCAGAATTATTTTATTCCAGTGACAGTAAAAGATTGTGTGGATTGGTTTACCATAAATAAATTTAAGTAAAAAAGGATGACACAATGGCGCAGTGGAAGAGTCGCTGCCTTACAGCACCTGAGATCCGGGTTCAATCCTAGTTTATACATTCTCCCTGTGACCATGTGGGTTTTCTTCGGGTGCTCCAGTTTCCTCCCAAATTCCAACGATGTGCAGATTTGTAGGTTAATAGGCTTCTGTAAATTGCCCCTAGTGTGTAAGATAGACCTAGTGTATGGGCAGGGTCATCGCAGACTCAGTGGGATGAAGGGCCTGTTTCCGTGCTGTATATCTAAACTAAACTAAACTAAACTAAACCAAACCAAACATGCCATGCCCTTAATATTCTCAACAACTGTTATGGCTCAGGAAGGTGGTGCCGATGTTCCTGTGCCCTCATTTCCGCAGGAATGCCCTGAGGTATGTACAAGGAAGCTGGACAAAGATTCATGAAGTAAGGTAACCAGATGTGGAGATGATATGGGAATAGATTTGTGTGGACCAAACCCATTGGCAAAAACAGTTTAAAGCAGACAGAAGGAACTACATATGCTGAAATCTTGCGCAAAGCACAAAGTGCTGAAGGTACTCAGCAGGTCAGGCAGCATCTGTGGAGGGAGATGGATAGACAACGTACCAGGTTGTGGCCCTCCGTAAAGCAGTCAAATAATCAACCTCACACACATCTGTGTTGTTTGATTCCTTTTCTGTGTTGTTTGATCCCCGCACATTAACACTATCCTACACACACTAGGTAGAATTTACAATTTTACCAAGCCATTTAGCCTTTAAACCTGTACGTCTTTGGAGTGTGTGAGGAAACTGGAGCACCCGGAGAAAACCCACGTGGGTCACGGGGAGAACATACAAACTCAGATTAGATTAGATTAGATTAGATTATTTAATGACCACACAGTCAAACTGGTGGAATTCAGGTTCAGTACAGGATGTTACAAGGTAGGCTGATTCCCGTCAAACATAACACAAAACACAACATCATACAATATACAGTACATGCATGGGGAGGATATGTGCTGTTGTCATAGTGTGTTCAGAATTCGGATTGCGTGTGGGTAAGAACTGTTTTTAAATCGAGATGTCTTGGCGGGCAGTGAGCTGTAGCGCCTTCCTGATGGCAGCAGGTGGAAGATGTGGTGAGCTGGGTGGGAGGGATCAGAGTACAGTCTACAGATACAGAATACAGTCAGTACCCGTAGTCAGGATCGAACGCAGGTCTCAGGCGCTGTGAGGCAGCAACTTTACCGCTGCGCAACCGTGCCGCACCTTCTCTCACGTCTCTAATTCTCAAAACACAGCCAAGTGGCAGGAGACAGGCATCTATCACTGTCTTCTGGGATACCCTCCAGCAGAAAGCAGAAAACACCAATAAATCACACAATATGTGTCACACTTTAACCAACAATCTGGTGTATGCTCTCAGCAGTCCTGCAGACATTAGAATTTACTTTACTGGCCCTGAGTGGGTGAAAAGGAACTATAGATGAGGTCTCCAAGCACACTGCCTGCAGCACATTGCACAGTGTTTTCTCGTTCATGTGTGGCGTTTGCTGACGGATAACTACACTATTTAATACCAGATATTAATCAATTTTAATGTGGTTTAAATGACATTTTGAGATTTAATTTTCTCTTGCACACCAGGTAATGCATCTATGAAAGAATTATTTTCTGCACTGTTTTAACTCGTTTATTTTAATGAGCTGTTGATTCATTTACTTTCACAACGGTTTTTCCTTTTATTTTATACCATGTCGTTAACCCGTTTACTTGCGAAGGCTAATAGTTGTGCTAATGCGACTCACAGACGCATTTCGTGTGGATTTTGGAGCACTAACTAGGAGAAATTAAATCCCGTGGACAATGCAAGTTGGCACATCAACAGAAATGGTAATTCATTTATTGGCCCCTCAAACAGTTCCCAAATAGATAGGGAGGAAAATGAAGCATTAGGAAATGAAGATTAACTCTTTCTTTGTCAACAGCATGGCCAGATCCAGAAACGACACAAACACTGCCAGTGTTCAGCAGAGAACTAAATATATAATTTAACATGTCAAATACCCTGGATGCTTTAGCCTCCGTGATACTAAATTAAACTAACTGGGCATTTGCCTGTGAAGAGAGAAACGTACCTGTTTAATGATCTTCTATCAGTACCTTTCGTAGCTGGTTGTGGAATAACCTAAAGCAGAATAACTGAATTATCAAGAATCAGAGGACATAAGTATAAGGTAAGGGAAAGATTGAATGGGGGGTAACTTTTTTTGCATAAAGGCCGGTGAGTGCCTGGAACGAGCTACCAGAGGCGGTAGTTGAAGCAGGTACCATTGCAATGTTTAAGAAAGATTTGGAGACGTGCATGGGCTTGGAGGGATATGGGCCAAACCTGGGTAGGTAGGGCTAGAGTAGATGGGGCACACAAAAATGCTGGAGAAACTCAGCGGGTGCAGCAGCATCTATGGAGCGAAGGAAATAGGCACACAAAAATGCTGGAGAAACTAGAAACTAGAAACATGGGGCATGTTTGTCAGCATGGGCAAGTTGGGCTGAAGGGCTTGTATGACTCCATGACTCTCACTGTTGCTCGCAAGCACCCACTACTTTAGTCTTCTAATGATTTAGCAATCACACAAATGTTAGCTACGGGATCTGTTCTCCACATAAAGGTTTGGCTAAATTAGGAACTTCCCTTTTAAAGAGTAACTATTTGTCAGATGAAAAATTACTCAAAGGCAACAGGATCAAGTAACTACACTTTGAGTGGCCGTTTCTCATGTTCATTAGTGATAGGAGCAGAATTAGACCATTGGGCCCATCAAGTCTACTCCTCCATTAAATCATGGCATCTCTTTCCCTCTCAACCTCATTCTCCCCATGACCCATGATACCCGTACTAATGAAGAATCTATCTAGCTCTGCCTTAAAAATATCCATTGACGGCCTCCACAGCCTTCAAGCAATGAATTCCACAGATTCACCAGCCTCTGACTGAAGAAATTCCTCCTCCTCCTTCCTAAGTACGTCCTTTTATTCTGAGGCTACCGCCTCTGGTCCTAGATGCTCTCACTATTGAAACATCCGCTCCACATCCACTCTATCCAGGCCTTTCACTATTCGGTAAGTTTCAATGAGATCCCCAGCATCCTTCTAAACGCCAGCGAGTAAAGGCTCAATAATTAAACTTTGCTGCTACCTTGACTCAAGGGAGCACAGACCAAACTTGCTAGTCAATACATTTTACAAAGCAGGCACAATGTTTTATTATGTGCCGCATATGCTTTTATTGAAATTATGAAGAGGAGCATATTACCCCTCTTGACATTATAGATATCCTGGGTGAGTGATAAAGGTCTCTGAATCACAAGAGATGGAGACAGTAATCATCATTTGTGACACCAACAAATCATTTATTTCTTGCATAAAAATAAAAAATCGACTCACTAGAGAGGCACTACAACATGAAATGCCGAATGTTGACAATTTGTCCTTCCATTTTCCGGCTAGGCTTGTCTGAAGTACACCTTTTACCCATCTGATCCCAGTATTTATTACAAAGGAATATCAAGGGTCAAAGCAGGGGAATTATATTAATTTGGTAACTTTTATCTTTCAAATCATTAGAGGATGGCAGCCCTCAACTAAATGGGCTATCTGTTCTACATTCTGTGATTCTGTATCAGTGCTGCAACAACCCCATTCAGCATCCAGTTTAGTTTACTTTAGTTTAGTTTAGTTTAGAGATACAGTGCGGAAACAGGCCCTTCTGTCAACCAAGTCCGCGCCAACCAGCAACCATCATGCACTAGCATTAATCTTGCTCACTCGGGACAAATTACTATTTTCTTACCAATGCCAATTAACCTACAAACCTGTACATCTTTGGAGTGTGGGAGGAAACTGGAAAACCCACGCGGTCATGGGGAGAACATACAAACTACGTACAGGCAGTAAACCTTAGTCAGGATCGAACCCGGGCCTCTGACACTGTAATTCAGCAACACTACCGCTGTGTCATTGTGCCGCCCTTAGGTCTATTTCAGATATATAAAAATTGCTCTGTTATGAAATAAATCTAAGACTTGTTCTAATATTTGCCATTATAATCCTAAAACAGTGTCTACACTTCCCCATTTCCCCAGCACGGTTTCTTTCCATTCTCTTGTATCATATCATTTTGGGAGTATCCAGGCATGGAAACAGGTTGCTCTGCCCACCATCCTGACCCACAATATCAACTGTTCACACCAGTTAGAATCATAATGTCGTGGAGCATGGCCTTTCAGTCCAACTCGCCCATGCTGACCACAACGCCCCATCTAAGATCATCCCAGTGGATGGGAAAGTAATACCACTTTTGTATTCACTTCTTACAAACCATGGCCTTGAATGAGGGAAGAGAGCTGTAGAGGTGGCCATGTTCTTCTGATGGCACTGAAATTAGGAGCTCATATCCATGTCAAATCTGACACGCATTATTACAACAGTTGTCAGGGGAAGGAATGGATCTAGTGGCAATGGAAGATTATTTGTGATGGGTTCTGGAAACAAGACTTCAGTCTTCCCAGTTAGATGGGAGGAATTTCTGCTCATCCAACAGTTCATCCACCAGATGAGCCATCTGGCACTTTGAGAGGATCTAGCGATTGGTGAGGGAGAGCTGAATGTCACTAGAGTACGTGGAAACTGACACTGTAACAGAGAGAATAATGAGTAACAAGGCTTTGGGGATAGATTGGTGTCTAAATCTTAACTAGGGAAAACAAGATTGTCCATCAAACTTGTCCCTTATTTGAGATGCCTAGAGTTTCGTGACAAGATACTTGCACTACTCCCTCATATTGGCTCCCATGAAATACAAAAAGCAGGAAAAGAAATAATAATAAACATTTTGCCCAGAAAGTGATGGGTACATGGAACGAGCTGCCAGAGGAGGTAGTTGAGGCAGGTACTTTAACAACATTTAAAAGACATTTGGACAGGTACATCAATAGGAAAGGTTTAAGATATGAGCCAAATGCAGGTTGGTGGAACTAGCGTAGATGCGGCCTAGGGAAATTGGGCCAAAGAGCCTGTTAGCATGCTGCATGACTCTATGACTAAAATAAATGAAGAAAGACACAAAATGCTGGAGTAAATCAGCAGGACAGGCAGCATCTCCGGATAGAAGGAATCGGTGACGTTTCGGGTCAAGACCCTTCTTCAGACGCAGCTCTTTCCGACAACTTAAGAAAAGAGAAGCAGGACTGGGCCATCGTACCCTTCAAGCCCCTCCCTCTCTTCAGCGTGATCGTGGCTGACCTGCCCCCACGCTGATTATTAACTAATTTCAATTATTAATTTAATCATCATTCTTATGGATGATTATGTATTGTACTATTGATAAAACCTTTTGACAGTCTCTCAGGGTAGCCTTGAACGATGATTCTCTGGTTACAGACTGCAATGAGTGGACAGACATTAGTACTGCCCCTCACTGCTAAGCAACAATGAGAAGGTGTTCGGGCAGAATAATGTGAATAAATCACGGGAAAAGCTAAAGAGGAATTATGCAAAACAAGAAAGTAATTCCCATTGTCACAATCATATAGGAAGTCTTTCATGACTTTGATTTTGGTACTGATGCAAGGCTAAAGGAATTAGAATTTGAGATGTCCAGCACTGAAAAAATAATCCATTGCATTTGCTACAACTACTCCACCATTTAAGGAAGCAGGCAGTTCAAGTAAAGTGGGGTTTCAGCCCGAAAAGTTGCCTATTTCCTTAGCTCCATAGATGCTGCCGCACCCGTTGAGTTTCCCCAGCATTTTTGTCTACCTTCAAGTAAAGTGGGTATGAATCAATTCAATAAGAAGAGGGACTGTTCAGAGAACAACACTTTGGGGAGAGGCAACCATTTAGTTTAAGTTTTAGAGATACAACACGGAAACAGGCCCTTCGGTCCACCGAGTCCGCACCGACCAGTGATCCCCGTACAGTACAGTATCCTACACACTATGGCCAATTCACAATCTTTACAGAAGCCAATTAACCTTTAACCATGCACGTCTGTGAAGTATGGGAGAAAGACAGAGACCCCGGAGGAAACCCACGTGGTCAAGGGGAAATGTACAACCTCCATACATGCAGCACCCGTGGTTCAGGATCGAACCTGGTTCTCTGGCGCTGTGAGGCAGCAACTCTACCGCTGCGCCACCATGCCGCTCAATTGTTTGGATGTTCCATCTTGATTAATAAATAATTTAGTTTACGTTTGCTGGTTTTGGTTGCAGATTCTCAGTATTGGACGTGAGCCTTTGAGTGAAGCTTGGATAAAAACACAGTGACCATTTACATTAGCAAGTTCAGAAATAAGATAAATACACAACAGGAATCCTATTTCTTGCATTTTTACACAAATATTCACAGGCATTCTTTACCAGAATGATCACAGCACGTTTACCAAGCACAGATTAGCGTTAACCATACAGTCTAAAGTACTCTTGAACTAAATACAACATGTGCTGATCCTGGACGTAGGCCTTTCTTAACTGAGGTTGTGCTAATAATTATCCAACGCGGACCACATACAATGGCAGACCATTAAAATACTGCATCTCTCCGGGGAATCATACTGGGAGTGTGCCATCTAAATGTCCTTCAATGTTTGTGAATGCAAGAAATATTGAGAAACATTTGATATGTTTTATATGTTCAACAGTTGGTTAAGCTGGGACTAAATGGGGATCCTGTGGATAGGGTGAACTGTTTTAAATATCTGGGAGTCCACATCTCCGAGGATATGACATGGGCATCACACACCTCAGCACTCGTGAGTAAGGCAAGGCAGCGCCTTTACCACCTCAGGCAATTGAGGAAATTCAGAGTGTCTCCGAGGATCCTCCAGTGCTTCTACGCAGCGGCGTTGGAAAGCATCTTGTCCGGGAACATTACCATCTGGTTTGGGAATTGCTCTGCCAAGGACAAGAAGGCTCTGCAGAGAGTAGTGCGTTCGGCCGAACGCACTATGGGAACTTCACTTGCCCCCCTGCAGGAATTATACATCAGGAGGTGCAACTCCAGAGCCAACAATATCATGAGAGACCCCTTCCACCCCTGCAACGGACTGTTCCAGCTGCTACAGTCAAGCAAACGCCTCCGTTGCCATCTGGTGAGAACGGAGAGGTTGAGAAGGAGTTTCTTCCCAGAGGCCATTCGGACTGTAAACACCTATCTCACCAGGAACTAACTCTACTGAACGTTTTTCCTTCCATTATTTATTATGTAAAAGAATATGTGTGTTATGATTGTGTTTATAGTTTGTTTGGTTGTTTGGTTGTTTGTCTTTTGCACAAAAGTCCGCGAGCATTGCCACTTTCATTTCACTGCACATCTCGTATGTGTATGTGACAAATAAACTTGACTTGACTTGACTTGACTTGACTAAAGTTGAGCTGGATGTCAACAAAAAAAAACCAGCCGTTTCTTTGCCTGCCTGGATTAAGGTATTATGCTCTGCAAGGCCCTGCTGCCGTGTAAAGCCGCATCATTTAACACCAGATGGGGACTTTGCACCGTTAATACCTGAATGTTCACAAAAGCTCTGGATGAACTTATCTCGAGAGATAGATGGGATAATAGGAGGCTTGTTATTGGAATCAAGCTTGGCACTGCACCCTGTGTTTTGTGCTAACTTCTTTTAGCCCCCTTAATTTTGGAGCGCAGATCACATCCAAAAATTGAGCCTGAACAATTTTAAAACTATTTCCAACTCTTCTTGGAAATATTGCAGTGTGACTCCAATTATCGACTCAGAACAACAGGTGCCAAATGTGTACTTAGCACTTAAAGTTTGCTGTTCCTCTTTGGTTTATACATTGATTGCCATGCTTTTGTACCCAACACGCATGGAGAGTTATCGGACCAGCAAACAGCATATAGAAATAATTACAGCAGCAGAAGATAGACACAAAAAGCTGGGGTGGCCTGTTTCTGTGCTGTATCTCTAAACTAAACTAAAGGTTCATATTCCTCAAAAAATGTCCGCATCACCTATTTGTCTGAATGTATTTTTAATGTTATAGTGGCCGTACCAACCGCTTTCTCAGGCAGCTTGTTCCATATACGTATCACCCTCTTTGTGACGAGAGTTGAAACTAGAGGCATCAGCGTCTTCACGCAGTGTTATTTTAGGAACACGAGTGCTGGGTGACCAAGGCTGGGAACTGAATATCCAATGACATTCAATGCTTGAGAAGAACAAGCATGGGTACCACCTGCATCGAGTTTACACTCTCCCTGTGACCGCGCGGGTTTTCTCCGGATGCTCCACTTTACTCCTACATTGTAAAGACATGTGGTTTTGTAGATTAATTGCCTTCTGTAAATTGTCCCAAGAGATAAAGAATGAATTGGTTTGGCAATGGATAACATTTAAGTGATGAATGCAGGAAATGTTAACAATACATACTTTTCCAGCACAGAACACAAAAGGAAAATTAAACCAACCGTGGTTAATAACGTTAAAGTTAAGAAAAGGTCCAAAGGGAGTCAGATACAATTGTCAGCAAAAAATAAATAATTTGCCTTAGAATTCAATGATAAAGCACCAAGAAGGTGGATAAAGAGAATAAAAATAGGGTATGAGATTACACTATTCAAGTATGTGTGTAAATTTTCAAGGGACAAAAATTATACTGTCATAGCTACCACAAATATGTCAAAAGGAAGAATAGTGAAGGCAAAATGTAGGCCCTCAGAGACAGAAACTGGAGAATTTATAATGGGGAACAAAGTGGCAGAGCAAATAAACTAAACACTTTGGTTTCATCTTCACAGAAGAGGGCATGTATAACTTCCCACAATTGCAAGACAACCAGTAGTTTAATGTGAAGAAGGAATTAATCCCAGTTTTAAAAAATGTTGGAGAAATTAATGGGATGGAAAGCCAAACAATCTCTGCAGCCTGATAATCTACAACCCCATTTGTTAATAGACCCTTTTGGAAATAATGGAATAATTGGTTGTCATGTTCTAAATTTTTTTTACAGCTAATTGAATATCTCCTGCAGATTGGTGCATGGTCAATGTGACCTTGCTATTTAAAAAAAAAAGAGAGAGGAAAGGAAAAACTAGTTAGCTGAACTAGCAGGGAAGTGTTAGAATCTCAGATAACAGGATACTTCGAAATTATCAAGGGGATGAGAAAATGTCAATATGAATTTACAGAAGGGAGAACATGTTTGATGAACCTTTGGAGTTTTTGAAGATGCAACTGGTAGAATAGATAAAGGAGAAACAGTGGGTGTGGTGTATTTAGATTTTCAAAAGGCCTTTGATATAGCCCCACATCAAAAGTTAGTATGAAATATTAAAGAAAGCGGAATTCGGGTGTAATGTACTGACGTCTATTGAAAATTTAATGTCAGATAGAAAACACAGGAGGAATAAATGGGTCTAAATGTGCGATGGTGGTCCATGAATAGTGAGGTGCTGCAGCAAGCAATGTTTGGGCTCCAGCTATTCGCAACAGGTATTAATGAATCTGATTAGCGAACCAAACAAAATATTTCTCTGTTTTGCTGATGCCATGAGGCTGGGTAAAACTGTGAGTTGTGAGGAGAATGCAAAGAAGCTTCAAGGTAATTGAGACATGTCGGGTGAAAGGGAATATACGTGGAAGATGCAGTATAACATAGAGAAGTGTGAAGTTATCTGCTTTGCTAAACCAAAGTAGTTGGGGCGGCACGGTGGCGCAACGGTAGAGTTGCTACCTTACAGCTCTTGCAGTGCCAGAGACCCGGGTTCGGTCCTGACCGTGGGTGCAGTCTGCATGGAGTTTGTGCGTTCTCTCCGTACCACGTGGGTTTTCTCAAAAATCTTCGATTTCCTCCCACACTCCAAAGACGTACAAGTTATAGCCCTGTCCCACGGTACGAGTTCATTCCAAGAGCTCTCCCGAGTTTGCCCTGATTCGAACTCGGAGATTTACGGTAATGGCCGCTTGTCGGTACTCAGGGCTCTCGTGGACATTTTTCAACATGTTGAAAAATCTTCACACGTCTTCCCGAGCTTCCCTGCCATTAGCGAGTCTTCCCGAGTACCTGCCGTTAGCGTTACGAGCTGCTAAGAGACGTCCCCGAGCTCCGACGTACCCGCTACGTTCATTCTGGGTAGGGGTCAATTTTACTGGGTAGGGATCAATTTTACTTCTAGGTCCCTACCTGGTCGGTGAGGCAGCTTTTTCTCCGGGCTGCCGGTCGACCCGTCCTCGTGGCCTACCAGCGGGCTTGGAGCGCCGTTTCCTGGCGGGGACCGCCCAGCACCTCGGCCTCGGTGGCGGCACAGCGCTGGAGCGCTATCGTGGAGCGGAGCGGGCGATGCCTTGCCTGGGTCGCCGCGCTGGATCAACGCGCTGGAGCTCCGGTGAGCCGTGATCGCCGTGTTCAACTCCTCCGGGCTGCGGGTCTGCGGAGCGGAGCGGGCGGCGCCGATTTCAACATCAGGAGCCTGGGAGCTCCAAACCGGCGCGGCCTTGTCGGCTTCGGAAGCCGCGGTCTCCAGCTAGAAAGCGGCCGTTCCAGGTGACCCAGCCGCTGAGAGGACTCTCCCGACGCCGGGGCAACATCACCTGGTGAGAACGGCCAGGAACATCGGGCCTCCGTAGAGGCAACTGCGGTGGCCTCAATAGGCCTGACTTTGGGGTGAACTTGGGGTTGGGGACTAGACATTGTGCCTTCCCCCACAGTGGTATCCATTGTTGGGGGGATGATTTTTTGTCTATATGGTAATCCTGTTAGTCTTTGTCCAAGATGGCTGCCGTGAGGGGAGAGTGGACGCTGGCGCGCTTTAGCTGCCGCTGCTCTCTCTTCACATTGTGTTTTTGATTTTTCGTTTTTGGACTGAATTCTGTTTTTAATTTGTGTTTCTGTGATGTCTTTATTATTTATTTTATTCTGATTATAAGTTTATATTCCTGTTAATCTATGTAAGGTGTCCTTGAGATGTCTGAAAGGCGCCCTTTAAATAAAATTTATTATTATTATTATTATTATTCTCCGTGCTTACCACGAATTTGAGTTTTTTTCAACTCGGGAGAACTCTTGGAATGAACGCGTACTGTGGGACAGGGCTTTTAGTTGGTTAATTGGCCCAGTATAAGTGTAAATTGTCCCGAGTATGTGTAGGGTAGTGTTAATGTGTGGGGATCGCTTGCTCGGTGTGCTGAAGGGCCTCTTTCCGCACTGTATCTCGAAGCTAAACTAAACTAAACTAAAATAAAAAGGCAGTACATGTTCTCCAGGGCAACTGGAAAATGGTATTGTCTGGGGAAATGTAGAGAGAGGCTTGGTGTGGTAAATGGGGAAGCCAATAGTGTGGAAAACCATGAAGGGTATTGTGTGGGCAAGGGAATAAATGGAGGAGAAAATGATTGCGTGAATGGAGTGAGGCAGAACCTGGGAATGGGAGAAGTAGCAAAGGGAAAAGAGGTAGAGTATGAGTAATGAAGGGGTAGAACGTGGGGAAATGGAGTGATGTAAGACAGGGCGAGTGGAAAATGCAGTTAAAATTAAAATTAATTAAATTTTCGCAAACTTTATTCAGCAGGAAATAATCAAATATGCATCAGACGTTGTGCCATCCGATGTAACATCTGTGCATCATCATCTTTAGCAGTCAGACTTCTATTTGCACAGCTTCCTTTGAAATAATTGACCAGAAAAAAAACACTTTGTAGACAAAGTGCATCTGCTACTCCTTTGTTCACACAGATGGCAATCGTGGCGTTGTGAGAGTTACCTGCAGCTTCAGCAGAGGCGGCGATGGTTGCACGAGAAAGAGCCAAAGAATCTCAAGATGTCACACCTGTGCTGGTTGAGACGGGGTTGGCAGGAGATCCTGCTTGAGAGCCAGCGAATGACATTGGACTGGCATCGAGCAGTTGAGGCCCTATAGCGACGCCAACAGCACATTTTAGGTTGGTTTAGCTTAATGTAGAGATACAGCATGGAAACAGACCCTTCAGCCCACCGGGTCCATGCTGGCCAGCGACCCCCAAACATTAATGCCCCTGTCCCACTTAGGCGAATGTTTAGGCAACTTCAGGCGACTAGGCTGTCGCCACATGGTCGCTGGGGTGTCGCCTGTATGGTCGTGAGTAGTGACCTCAGTTGCCCAAAGAATCGGGGCGTTTTTCTGGCCGCTGCTGGATTTTGAAATGTTCAAAACAGTCGGCTTGACGCCTATGAGCGTAGCTTGACTTCTCCTGACGTAGGTGCTGTCGTAGCTTGTCACCAGGTTGTCGCCGATGCTGACTTTTTTTGTTGTTGTTAAAGTAATGATTCTATTTCAAATTTTATGTCGAACGGGGGCTCAGTCACCGGTTTTTCGGCGAGCCGCTACGACTATGGCAGTCACCGGCAGTTGCCTAAAAATAGCCTAAGTGGGACAGGCCCATAACATTGCCCTACGCACACTAGGCACAATTTTCAATTATTCCAAGCCAATTAACATACAAACCTGCACGTCTTTGGGAGTGTGGGAGGAAACCGGAGATCCCGGAGAAAAACCACGCAGGTCACAGGGAGAACGTACAAACTCGGTGCAGACAGCACCCTTGGTCAGGATTGAACCCGGACCTCTGTCGCTGTGAGGCAGCAACTCTACCACTGCGCCACCGTGCTGCCCCACTTGGAGCACTCTGTTCACATTGCAATATCATGTAAACAAACAACCAAACCAAATTTCCCCTCAAGTCACGAGAATCGCAGAAGCTACCACAGCTTTGGACTGTAAATCCACTCACTCTGCTTATTCTTTATAGTCGATCCAAATGCAACAGGGATTTAACATTGTTATTGACCTGAATCATGATTAAACTTAAAAGTTCCTGGAATGTTATCAGCTGACAAGTGAAAGCACAATTCTCTCGCTCAGTCAGCATCAGAAAGTCAATACCATAAGAATAACAAACCAAGAAGAGGTCAATGTTAGATCGGAGGTTACATAATTCATTCTATTTTTAACTTTAAGTAACTTCAAGCTGCTTGGGCTGAAGAAGGGTCTTGACCTGAAACGTCACCCATTCCTTCTATCTAGAGATGCTGCCTGTCCCGCTGAGTTACTCCAGCATTTAGTGTCGATCTTCGGTTTTCCCTTAGTTCTCATCTGGATGTGTTTTTTTCCCTTCCTCTCTGCAGAAATGCATCTCATTCCAAAGTTGTTCTTGAACACATTGGAAGTGCAACAGAGCCATAACTATCCTATGCTGGTCCACTGCCAGTGACTGGATCTCCATCAGAATGTCCTGCTAATACCTCCTCATCCCAGCGGAGGCAAGTGCATTGTACAAAGTGAAATCGTGGTCATCTCTGCCGAGATTGCAGGTATCATTCAAAACGTAATGGTACACAGTGTTAACTAGAATACATGAGCATTCTGTTTGGGGGGATTACAACCCAACAATATGAACATAGAATTCTCCAAACTTAGGTAACTACAAAATTCTCTCCCTCTCCCACCTCTGTGCCACACCTAGACTCGTACCCATCCCCTTCCCTTCCACCAACATTCCTTCCTACAGATTCACAATTCACAACTTCAATCATTTTGTCTCACACCTTCTGTCCTTTAACTCTGGCATTTGTCCAAACACCTGCCAATCACAAGCCCCCCACCCCCCTACGTATTACCTGACAGGCTTTGTCCTGCCCCTTCTTTCAGCATTTCTTCCCCCCCCCCCCCACCCCACTACAATCAATCTGACAAAGTGCCTCAACCCAAAACATCACTTATCCACAGATGCTGTCTGACGCGCTGAGTTGTGTCTTTTTTTTAAACTAGAGCAGCTATGTTGCACATCACCGGATTAACATTTCGAGGCCTGCACCACTAATCATCATCACCTGAATCAAAATTCAATTAAATAAAATAATGGTGATCGAGAAAACACTGATATTGTTGTAAAAACCCAATGGGCTCATTATTGTAGGCAGACAAAAGTGCTGGAGAAACTCAGTGGGTGCAGCAGCATCTATGGAGCGAAGGAAATAGGCAACGTTTTGGGCCGAAATCCTTCTTCAGACTGATGTGGGGTGGGGGTGAGACGAAGAAAGGAAGAGGAGGAGCCAGAGGGCTGAGGGAGAGCTGAGAAGGGGAGGAGACAGTGAGGGCTACCTGAAATTGGAGAAGTCAATGTTCATGCAGCTGGGGTATAAACTACCCATGCGAAATATGAGGTGCTGCTCCTCCAATTTCCGGTGGTGCTCACTCTGGCCATGGAGGCCTGGGACAGAAAGGTCGGATTCGGAATGGGAGGGGGAGTTGAAGTGCTGAGCCACCGGGAGATCAGGTTGGTTATTGCGGACCGAACGGAGGTGTTCGGCGAAGCTCATTATTGTGCTTTAGAAAAGGAAATTAGTCATCCGTTGCACTTTGCATGGTCAAAGGGTATGCCTTCCCCATGCTGGTCCAAAACTAAACTGAAAGCTAAGCTTCTGCGCAAGAAACTTAGCTCCAAACACGCCCTAACATACGTCCTAAATCCCACCCACAATATAATGGGCAGAGCTCAATACTAAAACCCCGCGATAGATCTATGTTTTATTTGTAGACCGTTGCCGATAAAACAGCTTCTCCATGCTCCGAAGATACACACAAAATGCTGGAGTAACTCAGATGCTGGTTTACACCATGCTCCGTTGGACTCAGATGGCTAGAGAGGGCTGGAATAAGGTCAGCCAGAATCCCTTACCTTACTCCAGTCTGGTAAATCCTGCAGAACACTCTGTACCGATTAGCAAACTACGTTTCCTTTCCAAGCATTGACATTAGGGAAAAATAGCTGCCCGCTAGCATCATGTTGATTAATGTGATAATGTTTTTTTTTCTATTTTTTATTCAATACCTCAAATTAATGCAGCAAAAACCCATTATTTTTCTCTGCCCTATTTCTATAGTGTTAAAGAAAGACTTGTATTTCCACAGTGCCTTTCAGTGTCTCGAGGTTGTCTCAAAGCACTTAGCAGTTAATGAAAAACTTCTTGATGTATAGTCACCGCTGTAATGGTGTAAACTTGGCAACTAATTTCTACAAAGAAAACTCTCTTTGAATTGGAGATAACACCTGAAAATCTGATTTCCTGCTCTTGAAAATCTCCTGCTCTTGAAAATAGTTTGAACGACATCCCTCACATCTGTCTGAGAGAGGACCTTGTGTCAAGAGCCAAGAGTGCTTCATTGTCATATGTTCCAAACAGAACAATGAAATTCTTAAGGCCCTGTCCCACTTTCCCGAGTTACTCACGAACTCTCCCGGGTTTTCCCCTTGATTTGAACTCGGAGAATTACGGTAATAGCCATTCGTAGGTACTTGGGGCTATTTTTCTAACTCGTGGACATTTTTCAACATGTTGAAAAAAAACGTCCCGACTTACCTGATGCCCTGAGTTCCTACGGTTGGCATTACGAGCCACTACGAAACATCTATGGACTCCTACGGGCTCCTACGAGCTCGCTACCAACATTACCCGACATTCCCCGAGTTCGAATCAAAGGGAAAACTCGGGAGAGTTTGTGAGTCACTCAGGAAAGTGGGACAGGGCCTTTACTTGCAGCAGCGCAGCTGAATCTGGACACATAGTGCTCTGTAAACAATATGATAAACCTCAATGAGAGCAGTTTTGCCACAGATGATGAGCGTTTGACGACAATGGGCCTGTATTTGCTGGAGATTAGAAGAAAGAGGGGGATCTCATTGAAACGTATCGAATGGTGAAAGGCTTGGATAGGGAGAATATGGAGAGTATGTTTACACTAGTGGGAGAGTGTAGGACTAAAGGTTACAGCCTCAGAATAAGGACTTTCCTTTAGAAAGGAGATGAGGTGGAATTTCTTCAGTAAACTGTAGAAGGCCACAGAAGGCTGTGGAGGCCAAGTCAATGGATATTTTTAAGGCAGAGATAAATTGATTCTTGATTAGTACGGGTGTCAGGGGATATGGGGAGAAGGCAGGAGAATGGGATTACGAGGGAGAGATTGATCAGCAATGATTGAATGGCGGAGTTGACTTGATGGGCCGAATGGCCTAATTATGCTCCTAGAATCTATGAATTTATCCCAAAAAACATGAAGGGTGGCAGGTTAATTGCCAACTGTAAATTACCTCATGATGTTGGTGGGTGGCAAAAGAATCAGAGGGGTGTCAATGGGCATATGTGAGAAGGTGGACTACAAAGAAATAAATGAGGGGAGAGTATTGTTGGGATTGTTCCATGAACCGGCATTGACTTGATGGGCCATTTGGCCTCTAAAGGTGCTGTCCCACTGCGGCGACCTAATTGGCAAGTTTGGAAGAGCTGCCCCCGACTCATATACGCAGCATGGTCGACACGAGGTCCTAGGAGATCTCTGTAACTCTCCTTCATGCTCAAGAGTAGTCCCCGCGTACATGAGGCCTCAGCTAGGTCGCGGCGTATTTTTCAACATGCTGAAAAATGCCCATGAGTAAAAAAAGGTCGCCATGGAAAAAAATCGATATTTTTTTACTCATAGGTTTAGTCGAAGTAGGTCGTAGTAGGTCGGCCTATTATTCGTAGGTAATCGAGGGTAGTCGAGGGTAGTCGAAGGTAGTCGTAGATAGTCTTCAACATAGTCGAAGGGAGGTAGAAGGAGGTCGTCTTCACTCTCCACTATTCGTTGTCCAATTTTTCCAAAGCTAGATGAAGCTAGTCTTCAACATTGTCGAAGCAGGTCGAAGGAGGTCTTCTACATGACACTTTTTTAAACTCTCCTAAACTCTTCTAAACTCGCCAATTAGGTCGCCGCAGTGGGACAGCCACTTTACTACGTCAAGAAGGTATATGAAAATTTAAGAACAACTAAGCCATCTTGGTACACTAATAATGTCATCAGATTAAATAAATTAAATGTACTTGATTGAAAGGACAAATCATGGAGAGGTGTGTATGCCACAAATCTGTGGAACCATAGCTAATGATGATCTGTGAAAGAAATTGTAATTCATTTTGAATAGATGATCTGAATACCATATAAATGCTTAAGGCAACTCTTTCCCATCAAGATCTTCCCAGTAATCTTATATCATTTGTGCATGAGTTAATTTCTAATCACAGATCTGAGTCTACCGTTGCCAATCTGACTCTCTTTCGTTTGAACGCTACATTGTGGCAGGATTAGGCTAGATGTCTCAGTACTTTCTGGAGGGTTGTCAGTGTTAATTACAGTCAACACACTCGCGATAGGTGGGAAGAACATCAACTTGGGGGGTGGACCACGATGAAAGAATAGGAAATATTTAGCATTAGATTTCCTTGAAGGGGCTTCACGGTGGTGCAGCGGTAGGAGTTGCTGCCTTACAGTGCTGGAAATCCAGGTTCGATGCTGACCTTGGGTGCTGTCTGGACAGAGTATGTACATTCTCCCCATGACCTGCGTGGATTTTCGCTGAGATCTTCGGCTAAACTAAATTGAAAACTAAGACATTGCAGGCTCTGTTCAAATGGCACCTTGAACAAGCACATTTTGGCATTTCCATTGCATAACTTTTAACATTATGAATGCACTTTTCCTTTCAACCTTAACAATGGGAGATTCAATCGCTCTTGCTTTTCAATCTGTGAGCAGTTTAGTTGAGAGATACAGAGCGGAAACAGGCCCTTCGGCCCACCGAGTCCACACCAACCGGCGATCCCCACACATTAACGCTACCCTATACACACTAGGGACAATTTTACACTTATACCAAGCCAATTAACCTACAAACCTGTACGTCTTTGAAGAAACTGAAGATCGCGGAGAAAACCCACGCGGTCACGGGGAGAACGTACAAACTTCGTACAGACAGCACCTGTAGTCAGGATCAAACTCAGGTGCCCGGCGCTGTAAATCAGCTACTCCACCGCTGCGCCACCATGCCCCCCCAATGTTGAATGGATCTCCTGATTAAAATTGCATTGGTATTGTCGCAAAGACCAGGAACCTCTGACACACTGTGCCTTTTCATTATTGTTCTTCAATATCATCCCTATGTACTCAAAAGCTTCACTTCTTCAGATGTCTACAAACTAATCTGAAATGCTGGAGTCAACCGTGCAGTTCCTCTCCCTTATTGTTAGTCTGGTGTGTCTGTAGTACTGTACGAAAATATTCCATGTTCATTCCAACCAGCTGGGAGCTGCTCATTGATCTGTTCTACCTGTCCAAACTGCCTTGCATCAAGTGCTCTGTGCTACATAGCTAAAGGCTACATTAAACCACAAGGGCTTCTGACTGCTGCACTACGAGAACTAATTATGCGTAAACCCTTCTGGGTATACTTTACTTCTACCAAAGCAGCAATGAAATCAAGATGGCGATGCATCATTTTTAGTTTGATTCTGCAAGTCCCACTAATGTCTTGATTAATTTGAGGTCAAAAACCATACCAGCACCTCTACTCCCTCAGAAGGAGAAGGACATTCAACTTGTCTCCAATGACTCTTACCAATGTCTACACATACAACATACAAGGTATCCTAACCCAATCATTCATAGCTTGGCATGGTAACTGCTCTGCCCAAGACAGCATGAAATTGCATAGCTGTGAATGAACCAACTTCTCCCCCCAGTGACTCCATAATTTAATGCTGCCACTGGGAAGCTTACCCTCATCGTTCTTTCCACCCCCTCCTGTGGGGCAGAAAATATAGCTTGAAAGAACATATCACCAAATTCAAGAACACTAAGAGTTCTTGACACAAAGAGTTTTCACACAAAGAGTGGTGGGTGTATGGAACAAGCTGCCAGAGGAGGTAGTTGAGGCTGGGACTATCCCAACATTTAAGAAACAGTTAGACAGGCACATGGATAGGACAGGTTTGGAGGGATATGGACCAAGTGCAGGCAGGTGAGACTAGTGTAGCTGCGACATGTTGGCCCATGTGGGCAAGTTGGGCTGAAGGGCCTGTTTCCACACTGTATCACTCAATGATTCTAAACATCTTCTTCTATCGACTTTGTTATCAGACTTTTGAATGGATTTCTCATTTCCTAAGAATGACTTCCTAATCCTCCAATCTACCTTACTATGACTCTTGCACTTTATTAATCTGCACAATCTCTGTAGCTGTTGCACAATATTCTGCACTCTGTTTCTTAACCAGGTTCCATCATGTACAGTATGATATGGTTGGATAGCATGCAGAACTTTTTTTTTCAGTGTATCTCTGTATACATGCCAATATAAACTAATAGCAATAGAAGCATTACATACCTAACACAACCACCATGCTTGCATCAACACTTCAAGAAGAGTTTTTTTTTTAATCACCTGTCCATGTCTACTAATAAACCAATAAATTAAATTGTTGTTACCAGAGATTGATGACCGTAGAAATAAATATAAGCTAAAACTTGCAAAGAGTAGCTGTGTGTGTTAGTAATGATTTGCTGTCAGCATTTCCCTCAGTTCTGGTACATCACCTACACTAAAATATTGAATCCAGTAATGTTAGATGAAAGGCTCAAATTAATACCATGTTCTGGGGTCACAGATTTTCTCCTTTGCTCCTTTGACTTTAATTGTATTTTTTTTATATAACTTCCTTCATTTTGTTAAAGGAACAAAGACAAGGTCTTGTGTAGAAAATTCATTCAAACTGGCTCCGTACAGATCGCAGAGAGAGGATTGTGTGAGAAGGAACAGCAGATGCTGGTTTCAACCGTAGCTGGAATAACTCAGCGGGACAGGCAGCATCTCTGGAGAGAAGTGCGTTTGTTGAGGGCGTGGTTCTGGTGTCGAATGAAGTGCAGTTGGGGTCCATTGCATGTCTGGATGAGTGAGGCCCAGAGCTGCGGGAGAGTCAGAGCAAGTGCGTTTGTTGAGTGCGTGGATCTGGTGTCTGAAAAAGGGTCTCGACCCGAAACGTCACCCATTCATTCTCTCCAGAGATGCTGCCTGTCCCGCTGAGTTACTCCAGCATTTTGTGTCTATCCACAGAGAGAGCGTTGCTGGCTAGCTACAGTGTCTTCCACACCTCCCAACTCTATGCAATGCACTGTGAACGCACAGAATGCACCAGGGGTCCGATTTGGCACATCTGGCCTTTTATTCTGCTCTTACACTCATCAGCGAGTCTATGGGCTTTCTTTACATCTGGCCTCTCAGCTTTTTTTTAAAACACCATTCATTTAAATGGTGTTGTTGATTTTCACTAAAAAGGTGGATGAAGCCAAGACTTTATGTTTTACTTTAAATAATATTAAAAAATGTTAGATTAATTTCTATAAGTTGTAGCTGGTTTTAATATTTGTTATTATTTTTGTGCTTATTGACTGTGCCTCTCGCCAGTTGTTTCATGGGGTAATTTGTGGGCAGGGTCTTAGCTTACAGCCCTGTTGCCCGTTGCAGACATCTCTGGCTCATTGAATGGTCACAGGACAACAAAAGCAAAGGGTCAGCACAATCGCAAACGCCTTGTGAGAGACCAAAGTCAGGAACAGATCAAGTCCAGTGTAAAAAAGGCATGGGTTTTGCTTCCGAATTTCTGTGATTTCAGCCAAATGTTCGATTTTATGCATTGAAAAAGTCCCAGAAACATTTTTTAAAAAATGGCATTAGCCCAGATAAATTGTAATTTCTGGCTATGCCAGCTGAGGATGAAACATTTGCCCAAAAATTCAGGGGAATGTCCCTGTTTTATGTAACAATCATTGTAGTAAAATGTCTGAAGGCTGCTCACAAAGTTGTTAACAAACACGTGAGGAGACGATTGAAGAAAGGTGGCCAAAGGTTGTCTTACAGACGTAAGTTTTAAAAGAGTGGGATAGAGAGAAATGCACTGGGAAAGAATGTTAATACTCTAGGCTTGGTTAACTAAAGGCACAGGCACCACAATGATGAGATGATTGAGAGAGCTGCTGCATAAGATGCCAGGATTAGAGAATTTGTAGGGCAGCAGAGCTGGAGAGTGGAGGGGAAAGGAAGAAATATCACAACAGCAACAAGTGTCTGGCAGACAGATGGTAGATAGAGTGGCACAGTGGTAGAGTTTCCACATTGCAATGCCTGACACCCGGGTTTGATCCTAACTACAGATGCTGTCTGTACGTAGTTTGTATGTTCTCCCTGGACTTGCAGCTTCTGTCATAAGGAAGAGCAAGTCAGAATTAAATAAATTACAGGTAACTTCCTAGTGGGAGACGATCAGCTAAATAAATCCAAAAGTATCAGATTTATTGAAGAGGGCAGCACAGTGGCGCAGAGGTAGGCTTGTTGCCTTACAGCACCAGAGGCCCAGGTTCGACCCCGACTGCAGGTGCTGTCTGTCTGGAGTTTGCACGTGTGACCGCGTGGGTTTTCTCTAGGCGCTCTGGTTTCCTCCCACATTCCAAAGACGGGCAGGTTTGTTAGTTAATTGGCTTCTGTAAATCTGCTCCAGTGTGTAGGGTTTCGGCCCGAAACGTTGCCTATTTCCTTCGCTCCATACATGCTGCTGCACACGCTGAGTTTCTCCAGCATTTTTGTGTACCCTGTAGGATAGAACTAGTATACAGCTGATTGCTGGTGGTCGTGGACACTGGATCAAAGGGTCTGTTTCCACGCTGTATTTCTAAACTAAACTAAACTAAACTAAAGCCCCTGTCCCACTTTCACGACCTAATTGGCGACCTCTGCCGAGTTTCCCCTTGACTCATACTTGCAGCATGGTCACCACGAGGTCGTAGGAGGTCTTCGTAACTCTTCCTCATGCTCGTGAGTGGTCTCCGCGTACTCGTGGCCTCAAGTAGATCGCGGCATTTTTCCAGCCTGATAAAAAATGTCCACGAGTAAAAAAAAGGTCGGCATGGAAAAAATTGATACTTTTTACTCGTAGGTAGGTCGTATGTAGGTCGTAGATAGTTGTGGGTAGTCGTGGGTAGTCGTAGGTCGGAAACTGGCCCGAGAAAAAAATGCAAACATGACATCATTTTATCATGTGATAATTTTCCACTCGTAGCTAGTCGTAGTTGGTCTTAGGTGTGGAAGACTGAGGTCGAGGGGGGTTGTAGGAGGTCGTAGATATAGTCGTAGGAGGTCTTTTACTTCGGCGAGTCAACACGACCGTGACATTTTTTTCAACTTGTCTAGGGTCTTCTAAACTCGTGGATTAGGTCGTCCAAGTGGGACCGGCCCTTAAAAGCAAGATGCTGGTTTACGACAAACGACAAAAGTGCTGGAGCAACACAGCATCCTTGGAGAACACGGATATGTAGTTCTGGGTGGGGCGTTTCTTCAGAATGAATAAGGGTCCCAACCCAAAATGTCGCATATCCATGTTCTCCAGGTGTGCTGCCTGACATGTTGAGTTACCCCAGCACTTTTGTCTTTATGTGGCAAACTGTCAGGGTGTTACCGTCTCATCTGAACAGTCCATTGGCAGCAATTGTTCACTGAAGAGTTAACCTCAAGAGTTGCCAGGCAACAACTAAAATACTGTGAATGCCCCACAAGATGTATGGTTTGTTCTGTCTACCTGGTAGATGCTGCAGCAAGCAACACACTAGAATTTCGGGGTTTTAAATGGGCCCCACATTCTCAGGGGAGAATTCATTCTTTAACCATCATCAGCATCAGCTCTGAGAAAGGTCAAATCAAAATGCCGAGAGGATAAGTGTGATTGAAGCTTGGAACGGAGTATATTTAGAATATGACCATTTCTAAATTGCTGCTATTAACAACGAGAATTGATGTATCAGGGATTTCTTTTTTCATCTTGACCAAGAGCACGTAGAGATCGTTCAAATGTACACAGATTGTCTCCTTACTTTAAAGAAAAGTAACAAATCTGGTTTCTGATCGTAAGTAACAGGGAGAACGTGGTATTGTCAGACCCAGTGAGATGTGATCGGCTCTTAATTGTCCCATGAAATGGCCTCGCAAGCCATCCAGTTGTATCAAAGCCCTGTCAAAATTAATGTCGCTGGGTTCAGACCAAGAGCACTCCATCACACGGGATGGCAGGAGTTCAAGAAAAGGGTCGTAACCATCTTCTCAAGGGTTAATGAAGGGTAGGCAATAAATTGTTACGTTAAAAATAACCACATCCCAAGAATTGAAAAATAGTGCAGCATTGTCTGAGGGTGACAACTTTCACAGCTTGGCTCTTGAAGAGAAATATGACTTGAGCTATAAAACAGAAGTATACACTTCAAATACCCCAAAGATAGAAACATAACAATGTAACACTTCGGTTTCTGAACTGCACAAACAATTTGTGGTTTGAGTTAGTGATGACTGTCAACTATGGTACCAAATTGAGTATTGGGGGCTAACAGCATATATTTCTGTCCCAATATTAGTGATTTAGTCCAACTTTGCCATCGGCTGAATTCATTCACTTGAACTTGTTTTGCTCCTTGCAGTCTCTGTGTTGCTCTAACATTTATTCTCATTCTTACTGCTTTATACAACCGACAAATATCTTACTTTGGGTTTTTGTTTGTTTTTTTTGATTATCGTCTTGTTCGGCCTTTTGGGATGTTATGGATACTAAATAAATAAAGATATTGTTGTGTGAAAGCCACGGGAGTTACGTACCTGGAAGGGGAGGGAGGGGAGGAAAGGGAAGGCTGAAATGGTGGCACAGCTGTTAGTGCTTCTGCCTCAGAGCTACAGAGACTGGAGTTCGATCCTGGCCTTGGGTAGTTTATCTCATTGGGTGCCGCAGCGGTACTGTTGCTATCTTACAGCGCTTGCAGTGCTGGAGACCCGGGTTCGATCCCGACTACAGGTGCTGTCTGTACGGAGTTTGTACGTTCTCCCCGTGACCGTGTGGGTTTTCTCCGAGATCTTCGGTTTCCTCCCGCACTCCAAAGGTGTGTAGGTTAGTTGGTTAAATGGTTTGGTACAAATGTAAATTCTCCCTAGTGTGTGTAGGATAGTGTTAGAGTGTGGGGATCGTTGGTCGGTGCGGACTCGGTGGGCCGAAGGGCCTGTATCCGTGCTGTATCTCTAAACTAAACTAAACTAAACATCCCGAAAATGTTGATGCTGAATTAAAACATAAAATACGGGAAATAATTGCTGCATCTGTGGGAAGAGGTAATAGTTAAGGTTGAAGAATCTTTGCCGGAACTGGACAAGTTAATTCTACTTCTCTTCCCACAGATGCTAGCTTTTTCAGCATGTTTTATTTCTATTTTAGGTTCCTCGCATCTGCAGCATTTTTTTTAAATTCAAAGGTGCAGGTAATAGGCTAGTGTACGATATCCCAATGTAGCTTAAAGAACTAGGTTTTACATCAGTGGGTTGGTGATGGAGATAGTCAACAAGTTCAAATTCCTGGATGTTAATATCACGGATGACCTGTCCTAGGCACATGGATACAGTGATGAAGAAGGTGTGCCAGCACCTCTACTTTCTTATAAGATTAAAGAGCTTGCATGTCTTTGAATACCGGAAGTGGCGGCGCTGGGAATGGCTGCGGCTCGCCTGCAGTCCGTTTGTCTTTACTTTTTTGTGTTGTTTTTTTTCGTTTTGTGTAGTTGCGTTTTTGGTTTTTAGGTTGTGTTTATGTGGGGGGGGGGGGGTGGTGGGGGGTTGAAACGGGGTTTGCTGTCTCTCCCTTGGGGGGAATACGACTTTTTCGTCGTATCCCCCCTCTCTGCCTCCGTCTGCGCTGAGGCCTAATGGCGGAGCTGGCGACCTCGGGATTCCGGAGGCAGCCTGTCAGGACTCGCCCTGGGCTCGCTCCCGTGAGAGCGGCCCCGCTCGGGGCTGGAACTGCGCCCCCGTGAGGACGGCCTGGCGAGGGGCCGAGACTCTCCTGCGAGGGGCTGTGGCACTCCCGTCGGAGTGGCCCAGCCCGAGGGAGGAACGGCACTCCCGTCGGAGTGGCCCAGCCCGAGGGAGGAACGGCACTCCCGTCGGAGTGGCCCAGCCCGAGGGAGAACGGCACTCCCGTCGGAGTGACCCAGCCCGAGGGAGGAACGGCACTCCCGTCGGAGTGGCCCAGCCTGAGAGAGAACGGCACTCCCGTCGGAGTGGCCCAGCCCGAGGGAGGAACGGCACTCCCGTCGGAGTGGCCCAGCCCGAGGGAGGAACGGCACTCCCGTCGGAGTGGCCCAGCCCGAGGGAGGAACGGCACTCCCGTCGGAGTGGCCCAGCCCGAGGGAGAACGGCACTCCCGTCGGAGTGACCCAGCCCGAGGGAGGAATGGCACTCCCGTCGGAGTGGCCCAGCCCGAGGGAGAACGGCACTCCCGTCGGAGTGGCCCAGCCCGAGGGAGGAACGGCACTCCCGTCGGAGTGGCCCAGCCCGAGGGAGAACGGCACTCCCGTCGGAGTGGCGCAGCCCGAGGGAGGAACGGCACTCCCGTCGGAGTGGCCCAGCTCGAGGGAGGAACGCCACTCACGTGAGGGCGATCCGGCTCGGGGCTGGAACGGTGCTCCGGTGGCTGGGACGGCGTTCTGGCGGCGGTGACGTGAGTCCTGGGTTCAGCCGCGGGCCAGCGGCTGCGTATGCTGGACTGGAGGGCGGCAGCTTCGACCACCCCCCGGGCCGCGGTGTTTGAGCCGGCCCGTTGCGGGGTTCGGTGAGCCGCGGGACTGTTTGCCATCGCCCGGTGGGGAATCGCCTCAGCGCAGAGGGAGAAGAGGAGGGAAGAGACAGTAACCCTAAGATTTTTTGCCTCCACCACAGTGAGGAGGTGCTTGGTGGATACACTGTGGTGGTGTTAATTTGTGTTTACTGTTGTTTATTATTGTATGATGTATGTATGACTGCAGGCACGAAATTTCGTTCAGACCGTAAGGTCTGAATGACAATAAAGGGATTCAATTCAATTCAATTCAATTCAATACCTTAACAAAATCTGGATTGTAGAAAGTATCCTGATTGGTTGCTTCATGGCCTGGTAGGGCAATTCCAACACACAGGCATGCCAGAGGCTACAGACAGTGGGGGACCTAGCATGGTCCATCACAGGTAGAGCTCTCCCCTCCATTGACAGCATCTACACTAGGTGTTGCCTAAAGAAGTCAACATCTATCATTATGGATCTCCACCATCCTTCCCATGGTCTCTTCTCACTGCCACCATCAGGCAGGTGGGAAGGATGTCTAAAGTCCCAGACCACCAGGCTCAGGAACATTACCTTCCGACAGTTTCTTGAACCATGTGTAGGAAGGACCTGCAGATGCGGGTTTAAACCGAAGATAGACAAAAAAACCTCCTGAATCTGAAAAGGATATCAACCCGAAACATCACCTATTCCTTTTCTCCAGAGATGCTGTCTGATCCGCTAAGTTACTCCAGCTATTTGTGTCTATCTTAGGTTCTTGTATCAACCTGTACAAATGGCAAGACCAAGCATAGACTAGGTGACTGCTTCACCGAACACCTCCTCTACCCTCATCTACTACATTCTGTGTTCGCCATGTGGCCTCCTTTACATCAGTGAGACCAAGCAGAGACTAGGTCTGCCAAAGTCTCCCAAGTACTGCTGGACTCCTGCTGATTAGCAATTATGCTGCCAGACCCTCTCAGTTACTCCAGCATGTTATGTCTTTCTTTGGTAAACAAGTATGGGAAGTTCCTTGTTTCTACAAAAGAACATAAGATGCAAGAGAAGGCCTTTTGTCCATGTTTGCCTCTTCCGCCACTAAAAGAGATCGCAACTGATCCTTTGCCTAAGCGTCACTTTCTTGCAATACCCCATGCATAAATGCACGGTGAAATTTAATTTCTGTGGCTCTCCCAGGAGCATAATTCCAATTTAAGACTTGCCCCGTAAGTTTGCCGAAATATAGAAAACTGCGTTACGGTGTGGGTGACAGGATCCCCCAACTCTGCTACCCAAATTATTTTTCATTCATGTTATTTGTTTGGGTCCTTGAGGTGCACCCCATTCCCAAACTCCATTCAAGCCACATTTCAACCCGGCCTCTACAACCTCCTTTCTGCTTAATTCTTTCGTGGACCTCCGCCCAGCCGCTGGAAAGCGTCCACTTGTGTTCCCGCAGCAAGCCCCTCAACTGTGCTGCTTCTCAAATCCAAGCAACGATGTTAACCATTTCTGTTGAAAGGTCATTTGATGTGAAATCACCCCACACACTGGCGCTATCCCACACACTTGGGACAATTTACAACTTACAGAAGCCAATTAAACGTCACATCTGCACGTCTTTGGAGAGTGGGAAGAAACCAGAGCACCTGGAGGAAACTCATTCGCTCACAGGGACAATGTACAAAACTGCAGATGCTGGAATCCATAGCGCAGTCAGCACCCATAGTCAGGATTGAACCCGGGTCTCTGTCGCTGTAAGGCAGCAACTCTATTGCTTCACTGCCAGATTGGCTGAGCTCTTCCAGCATTTCTGTTCTTGTGTCTGATTCCAGCATCTGCAGCTTTATTTGTTTTCCGAGTTCCAGGGACAGTGGGGACCACAGACCATGTGAGCATGATTGGAAAGTGTTTTGAGATGGAAAATTGTCTATGAATAGTGAAGTAGGCTTGAAGCCTTCTCCAGCTCCTCTTCATTACATTCATATAATTAACCTTCAGATTATAAAATCATAAGCACAGGCAAATCAAAATTAAAATTGCTCAGGTATTATCATTACCAATTAATTGCTGTTTTCTTTCCAAAGAAAGATGCTGTGCAGAAATATTCCGATATATGAGAAAATACGATATGAAAAGTACGATTTATGATTCACTACCAACCAAGTAACTTCAGAGATATGTATACAGGAAATCAAAGGAGGTAGCTTCACAAAAAAAGCTTTCCAGCTCCTGGCTTAATCTACACATTGAAGAAAATGCTAGTAAGTTGCTGGAAGATATATATTCACCTCCTCGCAAAAACTGATCCAAGTTGCAAGCTGACTGCTGGCTTGAACTTGTCCCAATTAAACCATTCTGTTAGCAGAATGAGGAGTGAGGAAAGAACATGTGCAACTGAAAATCAAGCTACTGTACCTTTGAGATTATGTGCGAGAAACACAAATTCCAAATTGCATATGAAGCTAAAGGTCAGAAAAGAAGTTTCTGCCACTGTCAGTCCCCTCTGATTCTGTTCTTAGGTAGTCCCTTGGGATAATAACCTGCTTCCACTTCAGCTGTGAGTTCTGAGGCAGATGATTATACCAATGTGGGATACACACATTGTGACACAGATGGGCCGAGGTGCTTGGCAGTGCAATTAGTTGGGTACACAAAAATGCTGGAGAAACTCAACGGGTGCAGCAGCATCTATGGAGCGAAGGAAATAGGCAACGTTTCGGCCCGAAACGTTGCCTATTTCCTTCGCTCCATAGATGCTGCTGCACCCGCTGAGTTTCTCCAGCATTTTTGTGTACCTTCGATTTTCCAGCATCTGCAGTTCCTTCTTAAACAATTAGTTGGGTAGTTTACTTCGAACTTGTGTGAACAGGTGATCGTTGGTCAGCGTAGACTTGGTGGGCTGAAGGTCCTGTTCCCTTCTTCTATCTTTTAACTCTTTATATCTGGGATGAGCCGAGCCGACAGAGAGGTGATATTTTCCTTTCAGTCCTTGTACTAAATATTGAATATATGACCCACTGTCACTTTTCACAAAAAAATGAAATGCCCAGATTTAGAACAAACAAATATTTATGAAGCTTTCTCTGATTGCTGGATATCTAGCAGTCATAGGTTTAAGGTAAGGAGCAAAGGACTTAGAGGGGATCGAAGAACGTCTGGTACACACTGCATGGGAAAGTGGAAGGTTTTGTGGTCTGAGAAACGACTACTGGAGTTTTCAACAGATCTTTATTCACAAGTTCGGTATCCAGTATACAGGTTCTTCAGTCACGTCTGCCCACAACGGTGGTCAGCGCTGGAACTAACGCGCGCAAGTGAAAAACCGCACAAAACAAGCAGCCCCTCCCGAGTCACGTGACCGCAGCTTCTGAACGTCGGGTTCGATATTTGTGTGCGCTAGCAGACGCCGCTACAAAGGGCGCGCAGCATCGTCAAGGACTGCTCTCACCCCAGCCATAGACTGTTTACGCTCCTCCTATCCGGGAAGTGGTACAGGTCTCTCCGTTGCTGGACCAGCAGGTTCAGGAACAGCTTCTTCCCTGCAGCCGTTACCCTACTTAACTCTGCACCTTGGTAATTGCCAGCAATTTCCAGCATCTGCATCTTCTTTTAACTTGAATTATTAAGAGATAAATATTGTCTGGGACTCTGGCGATTACCCCAGTTACAGGATCTTTTGTGGCTACCAGAGGGAGCAGATCAGACCTTAATTTGATGGTGACTGTGACCCGCTCAGTCTGCCTAAACCTACCTGATCTCCCGGTTGCTCAACACTTTAACTCCCCCTTCCATTCTCACACTGACCTTTCTGTCCTGGGCCTCCTCCATTGTCAGAGTGAGGCCTAGCACAAATTGGAGGAACAGCATCTCATATTTCACTTGGGTAGCTTACACCTCAGCGGTATGGAACATTGACTTCTCTAACTACAAATAGTCCTTGCTTTCTCTCTCTCTCCATCCCCTCCTCGTTCCCAGTTGTCCGACCAGTCTTACTGTCTCTGACTATATTTTAACTCTGTACCCTTAACATCAGCTTAAAGAAGGGTCTTGACCTGAAATGTCACCCATTCCTTCTCTCCAGAGATGCTGCTTGGCCCGCTGAGTTAATCCAGCATTTTGTGTCCATCTCCCTTTGATGGGTTGTCTCTGGCTACCCATACAAGCCTAATAAGCCCATAACCCAAAGACCCACACGTTGCTAAGTGAATCAGCTGCTGCAAATTGTTTGCGGTGTGTAGATGTGTGGTAGGATCTGGGGAGAGGTGAGGGGAATGCAGAGAGAGAATAGTTTACAAGTAGAATAGTGAGATTAAACGAGAATTTACCAGTTTGAAGTTTGATCTGTATTTTATGAGGAGTTACAATGAGGGATTACGTGAAGAACCCGCTCAGTGCGCAGGCGCGGCATACTTCCAAGCAGCGGTGTGGAATCACAGATAGACACAGTTATTTGAAGTAAACATAGTAAAGATAAGGAGACATCAATTTATTAGTTTGATCCATATAATGAGGGTGGGAGCGGAGGGCACGTAATCCCTCATCGTAACTCCTCATAAAATACAGATCAAACTTCAAACTGGTAAATTCTCATTTATTCTCACTATTTTACTTCGGAGTCACGTGAGTGACTACGTGAAGATTTCAAAGCTCTGTGATTTCAAACCGTGTAAAAGTTTCATTTCACTCACTGCCGAAGTTCTTGAGGGAGGAAGTGTTATCGTAATCAACCAATGAGTCTATTTGTAGAAAAACACAATGGTATTTTTTAAACAATAACAACAAAGAATTAAGTTGCTCCCCTGGGCTTAAATTAAATATTTGCAGTTCGTAAATCTTTACTGCAAATAAACCAGGTTTTGCCAACGGCTTATTATAAAATTTCTGAACGGTCTTTTCCCCCCCCCACCATCCTGCTGTAGCCAGGATGTGGTCTATAGGCATGTCCATTCTTTAGCCGTCGACATGGATGCTGTCCTGGTGGAATAAAATTTGTACATGTTAGTGTTTATCCCAGCAGTTTCTAGCACCTGCTTGAGCCATCTCGCAATGGTTTGGCTCGTCACCCGACCATAAGGTTTTTGTGACTGACCCACAAGGCTTTTCATCACCCTCGAATATTTTGGTTGTGTCTATGTAGGATAGTAGGTGGGTCATGGCACATAACCGTGGTTCTGGTGGGTAAGCCACGACTGGATTAGGTGTTCCTGGTCTGCTCTGTTTGATCAGTCGCTGGATAACGAGAGATCTGGACTGGAGCTGTGATCATGTTGTCCAGTCGCAATAGGTGTAGTGACTGGACCCTCTGAGCGGATACAAGTGCCATCAACATGAGCGTCTTTAGTGTAGCTTGCTCGAGGCCGGGGGATCTGGCTGGTGGCCATTCCCTGAGATATGTCAGGACCACACTGATATCCCAAATATGGGTATACCTGGGCTTAGGGCTTGATATTGTAAATGCCCTTCATCAGTTTTACCACCAGTGGATGGGATCCCATCGCCTGTTGTCCTGGCGCTGGTTTGAGATAAGCAGAAAGAGCACTCTGCGCTGTGTTGATGGCACTGTAGCTGATCCCTACATCGTGGTGTAGATAGGCCAGGAACTCCAGTATGTTGGTGGCTGTAGCTGTTGCGTATGTTGTCCCTGTTTCCTGGCAGTACTTCTCCCTTTTTTGATGCTGGTTAAGTACTGCCTCTTGGTGGATGTTCGAAGGGATGCCGACATGGTGATGGTTTGTTTGGACAATCCCAGTTCCAGGTAAGGTCTGTTCAAACTTGCAACCCAGGCGTTTAATTTTCTCATGGCATGGGTGTTTAGCTTACCTGGTAGGTAAGTAGCTGATAGCCAAATATGTCTTTCGACACACCATTGCCAAATCATGTTGATCAATTTGTCGCATGATAATGATTTTATGCCACCCATATGGTTAATATAAGCCATCACCGTAGTATTTATCAATTTGTAACCGAACATGCAAGTGCTGCATATTAGATACATATGCTTTTAAACCATAAAAGGCGCCCAACATCTCTAGATAGTTAATGCCCAGTGTAAAGTAGTAATGATGACTCTAGGTTAGTCCATCTACCACCTGTGCTGGATATGGAGTTAGTCGCTCAGCAGCCTTGAGCACTGGCATCTGTTTGAGTAACTAAAGTAGGGTTAGTGATAAAGATAGGGCTGAAACTATGCCAAACGTTTTCTGCCCACCACTGTAGCTCTGATATTGCTTCAGTGGGTAAGTTCATGACATGATCATAGTGACCTGTATGTCGTTTTATTGTCTGTACCTTTGCTCTCTGTAAATTTTTTGATAGTGCAAAGGTCCGAATTGTGTAGCCGGAAATGCTGCTCCCATTTCCCCAATTACTCTTGCTACTTGTCGAATAGTTGGTCGCTCGTTGACCATTAAATTGTTGCATGATTGTGCTAATTCAACCATTTTTGCCTTTGGCAAGGTAACAGTCATCTGGACTGAGTTAATTGTGAAGCCCAGGTAGTCCATGATAGTGGATGGCTTCAACTTAGATTTATCTGGATGTAGGACGAACCCCAGAGTTTCGAGGAGCTGTTTTGTAGCTGATACTGCTGCCACAGCCAATTCCATCATTTTCCCTACTATCAGAATATCATCCAGATATGCCATGACAATATGTTTTTGTTTTCTTAGTATTGCCATGGCTGGGTTCAATATTTTGGTGAATAATCTTGGGGCTGAAGTTAGCCCATAGGGCAATGCTTTGTACCATCCAGATAAATGTTAGGTATCTGCGATGATCCTTGTATATGGGTACTAGATAGTAAGCATCTTTAAGATCAATGCTTGCTATGAAGTGTCCTTTGGAATTCAGTTGTTTGGCAGTAACATATGTCTCCATTTTGAAATGTATATACTTAACAAATTTGTTTAGTGATGTTAAGTCAATGATGATGCGACAGCCACCATCTTTTTTGGTTTTAGTGAATATATTCGATACAAATTCCAAAGATTCATGTTTGGTCTTTTCAATGACCCCCTTTGTGATAAGTCTCACCAGTTCAGCTTGTCCCTCACGTTTCTCTTTGACGGAGGGAGAAATACCCTTTGGGGTCATTGTTGAACTGGCGGCGTTCTTTCTGACATGAATTGTATTTTATATCCACTAATGCTGTTGAGTATATACTTGTCACTCGTGACCATACCCCATGCTTCTTTAAACAAGTGTAATCTCCCCCTGTTAATAAAGCACCCTTATTCTCTATATGCTGGTAGGGACCAGACCCACCTACCTCCATGGTTATTGCCGATTCTGTTTCTTCATTTTCCTGAAGATTTTGTTCTGACGTGCTGGCGATGTTGGGGGGAGGCGCATTTTCCAGAGGGTCCGCTGCGGGCCCTGATCTAAAAAGATCTTTGGGGATAATGTGCGGACCCCAAGCGTTCACCAGTCCCATATTGCGGACGTCGACTGGTGGATGCCGTGGGGCGCTGCCGCTTGGGTATCGGAGGTCTTGGTTTGCTCGTCCCGGGGCCTGCCCTCATTAGGCCGAAGGTTTTTGATGCTTCCTGCATCTCCTTCAGTTTTTCATTGAAATATTTCCCAAATAGCAGCGCGTCCATCTCCGCAGCTGGGGCTTTACACAAGCCAGCAAATTTGGGATTGAGGGCAGGTCTTATGTTTCCCTCCGGAGATTGTTGATCTCAAATTGTGTGGTACACATTAATGCCAGCACATCCTGCTGGCAGGTATCCATCTCCGTGGTCTCCACGGAACGAGCAAAGGCTGTGATGGCCGACGTCAGGCGCCTTAGGATCCGCTGTAGCTTGAGTTCTTGGGACCGGATGTGTGACCCCACATGCCCCCAGATTTGGCTGTTGACACTTTTTACTTTGAGGCCTCACAGTTTTCTGGTGCTGTGTGTTGTTTCAGCAACTCAGCGAGCACCTTTTCCAGTAATGGTTTATTGGATAGATGGTTGATGCTGGCCGCCATTCTTGGTTCCAGCGGTGCTCCAGCCTTGGGGTTGCTACCACACCCAACAGCTCTTCCTGTTCCTGCACCCCTGGCATACTCCCGAATTCGTCCGCCTGCCCCTGTTCCAGACCAGCCCAGCCCTGGTCACCAATGCTAGCCTCCAGTAATGAGGGAGCAGAGGGCAGTGCATGAAACACTGTGGAGGGGGTGCCTGACCTCCCTCCGCGAGAGCGCTCTTTCTGCGCATCTCGCTGGAGCTGCTCCAATAGCTGTTGGATGCATCTCAGGCGGCTGTCTCTCCTCCATTTATGTGGAGACATGTCCCCGTCCGACGAATCGGACGCCACCGGCCGGATGCCTGTTCGGATGGCTAGACATCCAGCCCGTAGTTCAGGCACTAGCGGGACTGGGCTCGGCGCGGTGATGGGGATAGCGGAGCGCCCGGTAATTGTTCCTACCGCCTTCTTCTAGAGCTTTTGTGCCTTGTAGTAGCGAGAGCGCCCCTCAAGCAGCGCCTCTCGCAGGCACCTGCTCCGTGAGCCGCTCCAGCGGCTCAGGCGGCTCTCTCTCCCCACGTGCAGGTGGAGAGACGTCCCGTTCGAAATCGGGAACACCTGCCGGATGCCTCTTCGGGTGGCTATGCATCCAGCCCGCTGCTCAGGTACTAGCGGGCTGGGCTCGGCACGTTGTCGGGGAATTACGGAACACCGGGTCGCTCCTACCGCCTGTTGCTTCCCCCCTCCTCGACGGGAAACGTTCCTCCTTGAACGGGGGACAGTTTTGTTCCAGAGCCTTTTTCTCTGCCTGTAAAAAACACAAGCAGAAAAAGGCTCACCTGTAAAAGAAACCCGACCTCAGGGTACTGACCTGACGGTCCGTTTCATTCTGTTGCGGGAGTGCCTAACTCCCCTTGCAGCCGCTGTTGCACTGCTGGCGTAATGCCGCACCTGCGCACTGAGCGGGTTCTTCACGTAGTCACTCACGTGACTCCGAAGTAAAATTAGTCAAGAAATGGGATCGGAATGTTTCTGTGAATCGGCATAGATTAGGTATAGTGAAATGGCTTCTTCCAATGTGGTAAGAAAATGTGGACCACAGTCCAGCATTCCTTTAATCAGCATTGGAGAGATGATCAATTTATAAACATGTTTCTGGAGAAATACTTGAACCACAATTTCTTTTTCAGAGACAAAAGTGCAACCAACTAAGTCAGAAAGAAATATAAGCACAATTGAAACTGATAGTTAGATTCGTTCTCAAGGGTTCATTCATCCCATGAGACGAACCTTCAGTAAAATTACATTTTTTGTCTCGTATGTTAGAATGGGAACTTGAAGAAACCATTTTATGATGCATCGCACATTGTTGATTTAATCCCAGTTTAGTGAATTGAAGAAACAGCAGAGAATCAACTGTTAAAAGTAACTACAGCCAAGGCTGCCGTCAATAATTCAATGGTATTTAATGGCATTTGTCACATGTACATGGCTACAGTGAAATTCTTATTTGCATGCAGATCAGTACAAATGTTACTCCACATCGGCACAATCATAATCTAGTACAAGAATGTGATCAGGCAACTGAACCATCCTACCGCTACCAGACAGCAGTCATGAACTACTATCTATCTCATAGGACTATCTTTGATCGGATTTTACTGGCTTCACCTTGCACTAAGTGTTATCTATACACTGTGGACGGCTCGATTGTAATCATGTATTGCCTTTCCGCTGGCTAGTTAGCATGCAACAAAAGCTTTTCACCGTACCTCGATACACATGACAATAAATTAAAGTAACTCACTAACTAACCAAGTAGATTACACTGAGGCAGTACACAAGATTCGCTGCAATTCTGGTGTCATCTTGTACCCTCAAGGGCCTGTCCCACTTACGTGTCCTTGGCACGCAAATTACGCGACCTTGTGGTCGCGTTGAGGCGCACGGGCATCGTATGGCCGTGCGGGGCCGGTCCCACTTCGAAGCGCGGAGGGGTATGTAGTTGTGCGCGACATCGCGTTGGGCTCCAAAATTTTTGTAGCGAACAAAATCTTAGCGCGCCAATGGCCTGTCGCGGAACTGACGGCCAAAGTGGGACAGACCCAAGACCCTGACGCGACGCAACGTCTCACCTGCAGCAGCAGCAGAAGCAGGCAAACCATCGCCGAACTCGGCCTGGGGCTCACGGCCGTTGCGGTCCGGATCCGCCCCCACTTCTACTCCCAGAGCGGGGCCAAGAAAATTGAAGATGGACACAAAATGCAGGAGTAAGTCAGCGGGACCAGCAGCATCTCTGGAGAGAAGCAATGGGTGACGTTTCGGGTCAAGACTTCTTTTCAGACTGAAGAAGTGTCTCGACACGAAACATCACCCATTGCTTCTCTCCAGAGATGCTGCCGGTCCTGCTGAGTTACTCCAGCTTTGTGTCCATCTTCAAATGACGTCATGCGCTTCAGACGGCTCTGCGTATGCATGAAATCGTGCGCGACCTTCGTGGGACCGTCGCAGCTCGTAATTTGCGTGCCAAGGACACGTAAGTGGGACAGGTCCTTTAAGCACCAATCTTTATTGCATTGTTAATGGGTGCTTAGTGTTTCAGTAATACCCTGGAGTATTTATTCAGCTTCCCACACTATCACAGACAGAGAATTAGAAGTGCATGAATTGAAAGGACTATCTCAAGGAAGCTTCCCCTCTCACCTGTATGGATGCTGTTTCCAGGCAACCTAGACACTACTGAGCCCCATAATTTCCCCACGGTGCGATCCTTCCTCAGACAGAGTCCAAAGGCCTGACAAGATGATTAACACTCCAGTGTCACAAAGCTGGACATTCACAAGAACACAAAACAGTGATGAGGAAGTCAGTTGTACAAAGAAAAGCACAAATCAGTCCACAAAGAAAAACAGCAACAGAGATTGAAGACGAATAAAATGCACATCAAATCATGAGGCAACCTGCATGACTGATTAATGGGATGACAATTTGACATTTGCTGAGCAGTTCTGGAAGTTGACAAGACTTGCTGCTCATGTTCAGATGGTGCAGCTGCAGCCGCCAGCAGCAATGAATGGCATGAAGTTAACTCCCAAGGCCTGTTGCTCATAAATTATCATTGTCATTCTTTCAGGGGTAAGTTATCCAGGAGCACATATTTCAACATATTTCAACCACATTTGTCTGTGTGTGGTACAATGCACCTCACGCCGATACTAATCAAGTTACATCGGAGCAAGTAAGGAGATTTTCTCAGCTTCATTCACTGTTTCGGCTATATTTTACACAAAGTGATACAATTTATTCAATGCCCACAAAGGTTTGAAGATGTACAGTTTTCTTTCCAACTCATTCTGCCTATTTACGGGGTCCTGTTTTGCCATTACAGATGTGGCAGCACACCTTCACAACTGGATGCAGACTATCCTATGCAAGGGGAGATATTCTGTGGCACTTTAGAATGTAACTTGGTTACAATAGTACAGCACAAGAGCAGGCCCTTCGGCCCATAATGTCTGTGCCAAACGTAATGTTAAAACCACCTCTTATCTGCCTGCACATAATCTATATCCCCCAATTCTCTGCCTATCCATATGCCTATTTAAACATTTCTTAGATGCCACTATCCCATCGACCTCCAACATCATCCCCGGCAGTGTGTCTCAGGCCACCACCCTCGGTGTAAAAAACGTGACCCTTAGATCCCCTTTAAACGTTGCCATCCTGGGTAAAAAAATTCTGACCGTCTACTCTATCTGTAGAAGAGATCTGTAGAAGCCAGTCTGAAGAAGGGTCTCAACCCGAAACATCGGGCTGAAGAAGGGTCTCGTCCCAAAACGTCACCCATTCGTTCTATCAGAGATGCTGCCTGTTCCGCTGAGTTACTCCAGCATGTTGTGTCTATCTTCGGTTTAAACCAGGATCTGCAGTTCCTTCCTACCCTATCTGTATCCTCTTTACCTTGATACTATTCAAAGTCATACTAATGGCCGAGACTAAGAGGGCTCCAATAGGTGATAATTCTCCTTTATAAATGAGAGCGGCTTGTTAGTAGCCCCGCATTATCTTAATCATTAAAAAGCCATCCATACAGTCCTTTGAGCCTGATCTGTAATTCAAGTTCTTGGCCAAACCAGTTCCACAACTACTTAACCTTGCAATTCCCATATCCTCCAATTCCTCTGGTGTACATATGTCTGCCTCAACCTTGGACATACGTGTCAACTGAGCATCCACAGATAAAGAATTTCAAAGATATATTTGTGCAAGAAATGAAAATTCTTCTCTTTTCACAACTAAATGCAGACCAGAACCTGAGAGACTTTGCTCCACAATACATGGTCCCCATGCCAGAGTAAAGAGCCTCTCAGTACTCTCCCCATTCATACATTTCATTACTTTATCCTTGATGGAATGTTGGAGAAACTCAGCGGATGAGCTCCTTCTTGAGTCTGAAAAAGGGTCCTGACTGGAAACGTTGCCTATTTCCTTCGCTCCATAGATGCTGCCTCACCCGCTGAGTTTCTCCAGCATTTTTGTCCACCTTCGATTTTCCAACGTCTGCAGTTCCTTCTTGAACAATTCAAGAACATTATCCTTGATGGAGATTACTTCTCACTCATCCAAATTCCAGTAAAGATAAACCTGCCTTAATCTTTCCTAAGAAGCTAGACACAAAAATCTGTAGTAACTCAGAGGGTCAGACAGCATCTCTGGAGAAAAGGAATCAGTGACGTTTCGGGTCGAGACCCTTCTTCAGACAGGATCTTTCTTCAATCGATTTAACAGATGGTTGTGGGACATACTTGCAGCATCTCACTGCCAATTGTCAGGTTCAGCATCCACACTATGTCACTCCCATAACGAGAAATACAGCAGCTATCAATCTGAGATTAACAGCTCAGGTATTAGCACAAAAAGCTGGAGTAACTCAGTGGGACAGTCAGAATCTCTGGAGAGAAAGAATGAGTGACGTTTCGGGTCATGACCCTTCTTCAGACCCTTCTTCAACAACGGGTCAGCTGTTGTCTGACCCGCTGAGCTTGTCTCATACATGGATTTATGTACTGTGTAAGAGTACTGTGGGGCGGCACAGTGGTAGAGTTGCTGCCTTACAGTGCCAGACACCCAGATTTAATGCTGCCTGTACGGAGTTTGTATGTTCTGCCTGTGACTGCGTGGGTTTTCTCCGGGTGCTCCGGTTTCCTCCCACATTCCAAAGACGTGCAGGTCTGCAGGTTAATTGGCTTCTGTAAAATGATCCCTATGTTTTGTAGGGTAGTGCTGGTGTACAGGGTGTTCGCTGGTCGGCACGGACGTGATGGGCTGAAGGGCCTGTTTCCACGCCGTATCTCTAAAGTCTAAAGTGGAAAGAGTGCTGCATTGTCAGAGTCAGATGAAATGTTCATCTGAGGTCCCTTAGTCCAGTTCAAGTGGAAGTTCAGGACATATGTGCTGCTTGGAATAATGCTGCTGCCTCAAATATAACAACAAATAAAGCTGGATTTATTTGCCTTTTGTTTGCTGGGCCTTGCTGGGGGCAAAAGTCAGAACTTACCCAACCCTTGCTCCACCAAACACAATAGGCTCTCCATGTCACAAGAATTTATTTTTCTGAAAGCTCTGCAGCGTTTCTAAAAGACTTAGTGAGGGACCATTACATTATCTTATTTTTTTTTCAGGGATGCATTAGGCAGCAACCTGGCTTTGACATCCAGAACACCAGCACTTAAAGCCTGCCTGTAAGCATGCAGGCCAGCGAGGTAGAGGGAGAAAGAGCAAGTGAGAAACAAGGCACTGGGTAATCACGTAGCTTAATAATGTCTGCAATCAGAGCATGTTTTCGGAATGAGTGCTCACGACTTTTGTAAGAATTAAATCTAGGCACTAAGTCAGCATTTGTTAATTAAAAAACTGCGACTACTGGGAAATGTGCTAATGTAGACTTAATGCGACATAACCCCATGGCTTTCTGTGTTTAACTCCAAGGACGACTGCAAATAATCCTTGCATGAAATAATCAGACCTGATTCAATTTAATTCATGTGACTGGGTTATAAAATTGTTAGTTTACTTTCGACACCTAGTCACCAGGGCAAAGTCAGAACTCATGCAGAATGGGAAACTTTACTTCTCTAAAGCCATATAATTATTAGGGGCTACCTTCATGGAGGATCGTTTGGCAACCCATTTAATTTGGCTGTGTTAAAGTTGGGGATGATGAGGAGGGAAGTGTTACTCAATGTCAATACATAATGCGGCACAGTGGGGCAGCTGTTAGAGCTGCTATCTCACAGCACCAGCGACCCGGATTTGATCCTGACCTCGACTGCTATCTATGTGGAGTTTGCACGTTCTCCCTGTGACCACGCGAGTTTCCTCTGGGTGCTCCGGTTTCCTCTCATATCCCAAAGATTTGTAGGTTTGTAAGTTAATTGACCCTTGCGTGGAGGGAGTGGATCAGAAAGTGGAACAACAATGAAGTAGTGTGACAAAAATGCTGGAGTAACTCAGCGGGTGAGGCAGCATCTATGGAGCGAAGGAAATAGGCAACGTTTCGGGTCAAAACCCTTCTTCAGACATTTTCCAGCATCTGCAGTTCCCTCTTAAACATAGAAGTAGTGTGAACGGATGATCGATGTTCGGGGTGGACTTGGTGGGACAAACGTCCTGTTCCATGTTGTATCTCTAAATACACATTCTAATATGTGTAGGAAGGAACTGCAACCGAAGTTTGACACAAAATGCTGGAGTAACTCAGCGGGTTAAGCAGCATCTCTGGAGAGAAGGAATACGTGACGTTTTGGGTCGAGATATATGTTACCACATTAGCATGGTTAGGTAAATGGCAGAATCTGTGTGTGATGACATAACACCATACTGAGCAGATAGACACTGCTGGTAACTATGCCTGTCCATAAAACCATCGACCTTTCTGACAGTGAAGAAGGCTGGTGCATCATGTCCAAAAGAAACAACCGAGACAAATTCTACTCACTGGTTCTGCAGCTTTCTCTCGGTTACACCACGTCGAATGTTCATGAACTATTTGTTAAATGAGATAAAGGTTTCTGCCGTTACTGCACTTTCAGGCAGTAAATTCCACTCCAATTTCCGATTATTTCTTCCTGAGTTTCCATTTATTCCCTTTACTAATTTTCTCAAATCAATGTTTTTAATTATTGACCTTTCTACTCAAGAATTAGCCTCAATTTTATTCCCCCCTAACCTAAACACACCTTATTGACATTTGTGCATTGTCAATAAAAACACGCGAGGATTAATTTTTTTGCATTGCGGATTGGATTCGAAAAGTCAATCATTTTATTCCCTCCACCACCCCCCCCCCCCCCCCACCACATTAGATGCTGCTCCAGCAGCTGTGTTGTTCCAACAATCTGCTTTTTGTGTCAGATTCCAACATCTGCAGTCTTTCTCTCCTGAGAACATACACAACTCAAATTCAAAGGCACAGATTTTGATGATGCAAAAAAAAAAACTAAGGAAGATGCACAATTAGATGCCGATCAGATATTTCACTCCATTGCACAAATTCAAAACCTGTTCGCACCATGTGTTCTGAAGGCAAATGAGCAAATTTGGTCAGAGCAAGTGTAGTTGACAGAATTGACAAGCAGGGGAAAGAGATCAGAGTGGGAATAAAGATTCTGCAAATTGAGGTGCTGTTGCCTGATGAATAGTGCAAGTTTAGTTTAGTTTAGAGATACAGCACGGAAACAGGCCCACACGTTAACACTATCCTACACACACTAGGGACAATTTTGACATACACCAAGCCAATTTTCCCACAAATCTGTACATCTTTGGAGTGTGGGATGAAACCGAAGACCTCGGAGAAAACCCACGCGGTCACGGGGAGAATGTACAAACTCTGCACAGACGGCACCTGTGTTTGGGATTGAACCCGGGTCTCTGGTGCTGCAAGCGCTGTAGGGTAGCAACTCTACCGCAGCTCCACCGTGCCGCCACCATTAGTTGTGAAATAATAGTGCTGGAGGGTGTTTTATCTTGCACTAAAATGTATTCACATTATTCCCGTAATCGCGTATGTGTACACTGTGAATGGCTCGATTGTAATCATGTACAGTCTTTCTGCTGACTGGTTAGAACGCAACAAAAGCTTTTCACGGTACCTCGGTACATGTGACAATAAAATAAACTCAAACTCAATCTCCCAGCAGGCCACAAGGGTCTCACATTAACACTATGAGGCCATCAGAAACGCCACATTTTCTTGGCACCTGCTTGAAGTAACAAATCAAATTATTCACTTGCACTTAGAATACATAGTGATTAACTTGCTGCACTAATAATCCAGATACCTGCCCTATTTCAAATCTCTCCCCAGCAGCTCACAAATTTAGACACAAAGTGTTGGAGTAATGGGTCTGTCCCACTTGGGCTATTTTTTAGGCGAATACAGGCGACTAGGCTGTTGCCACATGGTCACTGGGGTGTCGCCTGTATGGTCGTGAGTCGTCTCCTCAGTCGCCCAAAGAGTCGTAGCATCTTTCAGGTCGCCACTGGATTTTCAACATGTTGAAAACATTTCTGAGAAAGTCGGCGACAGTGGGTTTGACGCCAATGAGCGTAGCTTGACTTCTCCTGACGTAGGTGCTGTCGTAGTTGTCACCAGGTGACATAAGTTGTCTCCGGTGCTGTCTTCAGTTTTTTGATGTTCTTAAAGTGATGATTCGATTTCAAAATTTATGTCGAAGGGGGGTCCAGTTACAGTTTTTTGGCGACCTGCTACGACTTTGACAGTCGCCGACAGTCGCATAAAAATAGCCTAAGTGGACAGGCCCATTACTCAGTGGTTCAGGCAACATCTTTGGAGAAAAAGGGCTGGAGACGTTTCAGGTCGGGGTCCTTCTTCAGACCCAACCCGAAACGTCACTTGACATTTTGCTCCAGAGATGCCGGCTGGCACGTTGAATTACTCTAGCACTTTGTGTCTATCTTCGGTATAAACCACTACCTGCAGTTCTTTATTTCCAAAGCTCACGGATTTATACAGTATTTGCATTATACAGTATTTGCATAAAAAAATCAAAAACCGGTATTAGAAGCTCACCTGGTTCATAACATCCCCCAGGGAATGATCAATGCTCCCCACACTCACGTGGCCTCAATGTGACTCTAAATCCACAGAAGGGCTACAGCCTTTGTCTGGATTACTAGAGCTAGCTAGTCGCATTTATATTATATTTATATCTGCAATATAAATATATCTTTATATATGCCAGTGGTGCTGGCTCTGGTATTCATGATATAAAAAGGCCCATGGTCAACAAGAGTGTCATCAAAATCTGACCCTGAGCTGGAAAGGATGACCCTAGATTGAGCTGATCATCAGTGAGGAAGATTTTAAGAAAAACATTTAAGAGAGAAAGATAGTTCTTCCTCTAAAATGGATTTTATTGTTTTATACAGTTTTGAGTACCATCTGTGTTGAATCAATAACAATCCACCCACCCAAAAAAAAAAGCAAATACTTTGGGAAAATCGAGTCTGCCACAACCCACCATCTAGATTAACAATCGTTTTAAAATGTTGAGAAACATTGCCGTCAAATCCTTAGAGGTTTTACTTTGCTGGGCTATAGATCCAGACTTGAATCATTTGTTGTCCATTATACAAAGGACTGGACTGCCCATTAAAAGCCAATTTGAACATTTTGAACACAGCACTCACATGCATGGCAATACAAAAGGAATCAGAGCAATGCTTCTTTCAGGAGTAACTTCCACGGTGCCTTTAATGCCAAAGTAAGAGGAATATGCTGCCATTAACAACTTTTATTTCTGTTGCTTGGCAGGATAGCATTTAAAATGCTTCCTTCATACTGTTTAACTCAATAGTTCCTACTTTAAAACCATCCTCACCCATCAATGTGCATGCTGTGCTTTGTCAACTACTCTGTTGACTGGTACATTCCTCTAAAGTTGGGGTGGGGAAGTTTGGAAAATTGTGGGCATCCAGTGACATCTCTTGCCATCCAGTAATTATACCCTTGGAGCCAGCTGCACTTAAGTATTGAAAGGCACCATGTTGAGTCCTCAAGGAAGGGCGAAGGACTCGGAGCTGTTGCTGTGGTTACCAGAGCAGCAATCTGTTGACAAATGAAGCAAATTTGACATTTTCAAAAGGATCATATTGCTGATTTTCCACTGCAAACCGCTAAAGTCATATTGTTGATTTTCCACTGCTAACTGCTAACCGCATTGGTCACAGAAGTGAATGGAGGGAATCAAAATATGGACGGAAATGGCTTAACATCATCTTGAATCTTGTGAACAAAGTGTTTGTGCTCATCCAAAACCTGAGAAGTTGACACAGTGAATGGCACCAAGGCATATCATGTTATGGGTCTTGGCACATTAGGCTGCACTCTACCCTCTGAGTTAGCAGTCCTTAAGTTTCAATTCCCATGACAACTACTGTCGGCTGGTCCTCCCAAAGATAGACTGAGGTAACGTTGCATGTTTGGAGGTCCAGATGAGATATGAAACTAATTTCCTTATTTCGCTTCTGTGGTGAGGACAGATCCCCGTGTATCTCAACTAAGCTTAGTCAAGGAGGCTATCTCATCATGATCACGCTGACATCGATGGGGTTTCACTGTGTCAAATATGGCTTCTGCATATCCTAGCTGAAAAGGCTTCAAAAATATGTCAACAGTAATGCTGCGACATTCTGAGGTTGCAAAAAATTTATTTTATACTATGTTGCAAAATCATGGATGCACTGCCTGTAGATGGCCTATTCCATCTAATGGCAGAAAAATCACGGTCAGGTAGCCTGAAATGTCCTGAGATTCCCTTTCCCGTGCGCATCCCTCGGGACAGCCCCCCACTCTCCCTCGGAGCGCACATAGCAAGCTCCCACGCACAAACCACCAGCATCTGTCAACTGTTTTAACCGAAGATGGACACAAAAAGCTGGAGTAACTAAGTGTCGTTTCGCGTCGAGACCATTCTTCAGACCTGAAGACTGAGGCTGAAGAGTCTCGACCAGAAACGCAACCCATTCATTCCCTCCAGAAATGCTGGTTGTCCCATTGAGTCACTCCAGCATTTTGTGTCTATCTTTGCTGTCAGTGCCAGTTTTCTCAACTTCCATAGCTGCTCTGCATAAGTGGGGGAGAGAGAGATGGGGGGAGAGAGAGATAAGGGAGAGAGAGGGGGGGGAGAGAGAGAAAAAGGGGGAGAAAGAGAGAAGGGGGAGAGAGAGAGAAGGGAGAGAAAGGGGGGAGAGAGAGAAAAGGAGGGAGAAAGATAGAAGGGGAGAGAGGGGGAGAGAGAGGAGGGGAGAGAGAAGGGGGAGAGAGAGGAGAGAGAGATAAGGGAGAGAGAGGGAGGAGAGAGAGGAGGGGGAGAGAGAGAAGGAGAGAGAGAAGGAGAGAGAGAAGAGGGGAGAGAAAGAGAGAAGGGCAGAAAGAGAAGGGAGAGAGAAGGGAGAAAGAGGAGGGAGAGAGAGAGGAGAGGGAGAGAGAGGAGGAGAGAGAGAAGGGGAGAGAGAAAAGGGAGGGAGAGGGGTGAAATAGAGGGGGGAGAGAGAGAAGAGGGGAGAGAAAGAGAGAAGGGTAGAGAGAGAAGGGAGGGAGGGGGGAGCGAGAGGAGGGGGAGAGAGAAGGGGGAGACGGGAGCGTGGGGGTCATTTTCCCACACAAGCCATAGATGACTGGGAAAGCTGAACCCAAGCACCAAGTTGTAAGCGGCCGAAGGTGCGCATCCCTCGGGACAGCCCCCACTCTCCCACGGCCACCCTCTGCGGGCTGCGGGTCGGGTGGAGCGGAGGTGTGGGACAATGTTCATCCCTCCACAACGATGTGATGGACGCGGGGGTCTGGACCAAACGCTGATAAGTCCCGCCCACCGGCAACATCATGTCCGTTATTTGACTTTTCTGTTGAGCGGCATTCGGTCCGTTGGCTTGTAGGCAACACCGCCTTTCGGGTAGGTGGCGTTTCAGCAGAGCGGCCATTCGGATAGTTTGCTTTCAGGCGACGCTGCCTTTCGGTTAGTTGGCTTTTAGGCGTCCTGCCCTTTCAGTTAGTTTGCATTTAGGCTACGTTTCCATTCGGTGAGTTGACGTTTCAGCTTAGTTTCCATTCGGTTATTTGGCTTCAACTTCATTGCTTCGGCTTCTCGTCCGTCGGTGCCACGTCCGCACACGGAAAATTATATAGTCGTCCATCAATATTGATCTGATGAAAAATGATGTTGAATCGATTCTACTCTGCATCCATCAATCTTCTTCAAATTAAAAGTCACCAGTTCTTGTAAACTTGATTCACCAATTGTGCAGCGGATGAGTTTCTGCACTTTGATCTCCAAGCAATTCGATGAGGAAGTGAGTATGCATTTTCCTAAAGGTTGTCAGCGTCTGTGCAAATCCAGCTTACATTTTCATTACAGTGTTTCTTATTGCCTTACACCAGTATTAGTTCCTGAAGGCATACATTCAACAGCTCTGTTCACTCTTGGTGCCACGCTGCACCGGGACCTGTGGTCTTTTGACTCATTTGCCAATAACAAAAATTAAATAAATCATCTCCTCCAGTCGCAAACTGCTTAAAAAAAGGATGAAACCTAAATGCCACCATTCACAATTTAACATGCCAAAGCCCTTCACAATTGAGTCTTTCTGAATCATAATCTCTACTGCAATACACAAAATATGCACCACAAGCTTCCACAAACAGGGTAGTTGGTGTATGGAACAAGCTGCCAGAGGAGGTAGTTGAGGCAGGGACTATCCCAACATTTAAGATGCAGTTAGAGAGGTGCATGGATAGGACAGCTTTGGAGGGATATGGACCAAACGCGGGCAGGTGGGACTAATGTAGCTGGAACATGTTGGCCAACGAGAGCAAGTCAGGCCAAAGGGCTTGTTTCCACACTGTATCACACTATGACTATGACTCCAACAGCAATGTGATAATGAACACTTTATTTTTTTTTGTCAAGTTGGTTGACAGCTAAATGTAGTCATTCCTTAAAATAGCTTTGCGGGATCATTGCCAACCAGCGAAAAAAAACCTAAAACTAAAATTAAAACTAAAGCTGAAAGAGCAGGAAGATCCTTGTTTTAACGAACCATTTTAAAAAGGTACCTCTGACGGCACTGTAAGCTCTAACTATGTTGAACTTGCTGCCCGCAACCTTCTAACTTGGAGGCTTGAGTCTCGGCTGACACCAGAAGATTCTTGAAGCAGTTTGTGGCACGTCAGAGGTCACTCCCCGAACCCTGTCACTTGTTGTTTTCTGCCCCTTCTCCCCTTGAGTATTCTTGTGGGGATTTGAACTTGTCAGAAGTGCCAGCAGTCACATCTGTTCATTCTGATGAAGCTGTCACAGTAATGCAAGTATTTCAACTTTCACTTGCTCTGACAGATGCTGAACAATACTGCAGCTACGGCTCAGCTGTCTGCGCCCAGTCACTCTCCATCACTCTGTGCAGCTGTGGTCAGCTGGGAGAACAGAATGCATGCAGACACGCAGTTCGCAACTGCACTATAGTTGGACGACAAAAGAAACCTTGCATGTCACAGGCAAAAATTAATTACTTGAATTATAAATATATTAAACAATTATAAACATATGTACTTAAAGTTAACAGGTGGAATAGGACACCTGCAATTATAAAGAAAGCACATCAGCGCTGCTACTTCCTGAGATTACGGAGAGTCGGTATGTCAAGGAGGACTCTCTCGCACTTCTTCAGGTGCACAGTAGAGAGCATGCTGAACAGTTGCGTCGTGGCTTGGTTCGGCAACTTGTGCGCCCAGGAGCGGAAAAGACTGCAAAAAGTTGTAAAAACTGCCCAGTCCATCATCGGCTCTGACCACACTGCCATCAAGGGGATCTACCACAGTTGCTGCCTCAAAAAGGCTGGCAGCATCATCAAGGACCCACACCATCCCCGCCACACACTCATCTCCCCGCTGCCTTCAGGTAAAAGGTACAGGAGCCTGAAGACTGCAACGTCCAAGTTCAGGAACAGCTACTTCCCCACAGCCATCAGACTATTAAACTCAACGCAAACAAAAATCTGAACTTTAATAGCCTATTGCACTTTATATGCTTATTTATGTGTATATATATATATTCAATGGTATATGAACACACTGATCTGTTCTGTATTTATTTATGCCAACAATATTCTGTTGTGCTGAAGCAAAGCTAGAATTTCATTGTCCTATCTGGGACACATGACAATAAACTCTCTTGAATCTTATGGAATGGTTTGGGGACAAGAAGTCCAAAGGAACATGTTAAGTCAAATTACTGGATGTAAGTTAATGTGAGGGGTGGAAGAACAAAATGATACAGGATGCAGGAGAGATGAATTTGGGAATATGTCTGCTGAATGGACAACCCTGCAGATGTTGGCAGAAGGTGTTGAAGAGGTTTAAGGTGGGGGGGGGGGGGGGGGAGCTGTTTAAGGTGAGGGAGGGGTAACTTCTTTACACAGAGGGTGGTGGTGGGTGTATGGAACAAGCTGCCGGAGGATGATGGAGTAGTGATGAGTGAGGGTGAGAGAGCATCATTTTGTGGCCATTCAGATGTCTAAACCCTGGGCATTTACTCCTTCTCTAGTCTAAACCACAGATTATGCAGCCAACTATTTTGCATCCCAAAGGATCAATTCATTATCCAAGAGTTTGAATGAAGCAAATTTACTTCTAAATTACTGCCACAATCACTCCCGGGTGTAAACACAGTGGGTCGTGGAATAAGCTCTGTATCACTGATGATGAAAGCCATTTTCAAAACGCTTGCCTCATAAATCTTTGAAGGAAAAACTTATGTCTATTACTAGATCATGGCCAGGTGCAGAATTCTGCTCTGGAAATCACTGATGTTTCTTTGTGAAAAGAATCACTAAATAGGCATTATATATATGCTTGTCTTAAACCTCTATTTTTGCAAATAATATAAAGGTTGAAGCCCTAAAAAACTGTAGAAGTGATTATGTGAGTGTAATTATTGCTGCCTTTATACCCAATACCTTTTGAACATTTGTCTGTTACACTTCATACAATAGAAGGCTGATCATGCTTCAACTCTCCATACGATCTTATTGTAATGTAATAATGCCTCCTGATGTGAAAAAGATAACTTTAATTAAAATGATATGCCTAGTTAAAATGACAAACTGCCTGAATGTGCTCAATACAGGACAAGGAATTTTATTTTATAATGCTTCCTACTGATTGCCTGAAAAACGGTAAAAGGCCATGTAATGAATAAAATGCTGCAGGTCTGATTATGCTCCTTCTTTTTTATGGAACAACAGCAGAATTTTTAACTAAAGAAATTTTAATATTATTTAAATTCAGAATCGCTGTCAAACTGTCTCCTCGCTTCATTCTTTTCGCTGTCATTGCCACTTTTGGATGTCATTGTCATTGGGACTGCCTGACACAGAATTAAGCTAGTCAGTAATTTAACCTGTTGCTTCAGCTTTGTATCTTTCCCAGTAATGTACCCCGACTTCTTATATAACCACACGATCAAATGGGTCTGTAAACCTTTAATCTGAGGCTATCTGGCTTGTACTAATGGTCTGAGCTGTGCTGTCAAAGGCAAGCTGCCACGTGTGATTATTGGCCAGTCCAATACTAGGTACTGTCGCTGCCTCCCAATGCCAGAAACCTGGGTCATTCCTGACCTCAGGTGCTGTCTGTGTGGAGTTTGCATGCTCTTGTTGTTTTCTCCAGGTGCCCAGGTTTCCTCCAGCATCCCAAAGCCAGGCTGGTTATGAAGGTTAATTGGCCTTAATGTGTAGAATCTGGGGTATTATGTAGGTATAAGAGAAAGAGTGAGAGCAATGTAGGGTTGGAGTAGGTGGTGGCTGATGGTCCAATGGGACTGTGTGACTGAACAAATCCTCCCCTTTAAGTACTGCCATTAATAATATCCCAAAGCACTTCACAAGAACCAATGCATCACACAAAAAAAAAATGCAGTACAAAAAGACATTATTTGAAACACTGAAATCAAGCCAGACTAACGTTTTAGTCATTGAGTAATACAACATGGAATTAGGACCTTCGGCCCGACTTGCCCATGCCAACCAAGTTGACCCTTCAGCACTAGTTCCACCTGGCCGTGTTTGGCCCATTTCTCTGTAAATCTTTCCTACACATGCACCTGTCCAAGTATTGTACAGTGTTGGGAGCTCCAATCTTTAAGCATTCTCAAACTGCAAAATAAGATATTAGGGTAAAAGCACACAAAGTGCTGGAGAAACTCAGTGGGTCAGGCAGCAGGGCATGGAAAGGACAGATTTTGCTTCGGAAGAAGGGTCCCGACACGAGACGTTGACTGTCCAGAACTTTTTTACGTGAAAGACTCTCACATCTGCAGCCTCTTGTGCTTCTAAGATTTTAAGGCAGATGATTAAAGGCTCTGTCAGAGGCATGTCAGACTGACATCTTAAGGGATAAGAGAAGGCGAGGTACTGGTGGGAACTCTGAGTGTGTGGATAACGTGGAATGATATATGGGGAAGAGGTTACATAAATAGTTATGCTGAAGATGACTGTGTGAAGTTACTGATTTTATTATGTTTATCTACAAGTTAGAAACAATAAAATGAAATTATCTCCTATATCTCTCCTCAAAAATAGAAACATTGCTTGTGAAATTGGGGACTTATGATCAGAAAACAAGTTCTGCATTTTATCACCCTCAGGCTATGTTGCAGATGGTTTGTTAATTTTCACTGAACCCTCCAACTTTACTTACCTTCAATAAACTTTCAGATAACGGATAAAAGCCTGATCCATTAGGAAGATCAATGTTCCAAAAATTCTTCTAATTTAGATTGGTGTGATAAATAGACTTTAAACTCACTAAAAATTATTTTGGAAGATATAACGTTCAGCCTGGTCAAACACCATTGCAATCCAACACAAATATGCCTTGATTCTTCAATTATTGAACATTTTACAGATGTCAAATAACAATTTATTGATTGCATTATTGTGCCCATTTTATCCAGTCCTCAGATATCTACAAAGGGACATGTCTCTTTACATGTAATCATGTCATGAAGTGATTATGCATTCTTCTGATGTTGCTGAAACCATTCATCACCAGAGGTCCAGTAACAGGATGTGACAGTGTTATGTTGTTTGTTAGATCAACAGGATTATATCTTGGTTTGTAAAGAATTAATTTAAGGTCGGCTCTAAGATTATGAATAATGGATAATACCCGGTGCAGGTTTAACTCTTGATGTATGGAGTTTCTGAGCTTTGTGTCTTCTGAGCGTAATCTCCAAATATATCTTCACAGTTTTTGGAGAAACTCATTGGTGAAATGGCTGATTTTTCATTAGCCACATCACGAGAAACTCAAATGTGATAATCTATTACAGAAACATGCAATGATGACACAAGAAACTGCAGGTGTTGGCATCTTGATGAAAACACAAATGCTGGGGGAATACAATGGGTCAGCCAATATCAGGGGAGAGAATCGACAGATGATGTTTTGGGTCGTGATCCTCCTTCAGACAGAAACATACAAACTAAGTGCAGAGCAGGCCATTAAACCCTTTGAGTCTGCTTCACCATTTAATATAACTATGGCTGCTCCTCTATCAAGATCTTTTCCCAAGTCTTTCTTCATACACCTTGTCCAAAGCACCCGATTCAGGAAAAGACACTTCATCAAGTTCTTGAATCAAACCGCACAACCCTAAAGGGGCTGTCCCACTGCGGCGACCTAATCTGCGAGTTTAGACGAGTTTGCCCTCAACTCAAACTCGCAGCATGGTCGACACGTGGTCCTAGGAGGTCCTATGAGGTCGCTGGAACTCTCCTTCATGCTCGAGGGAAGTTCCCGCATACTCGCGGCCTCAGCTAGGTTGAGGAAAGTTTTTCAGCATGTTGAAAATGTTTCCGTGAGTAAAAAATGGTTGGC